>NC_086444.1:923488277-923665777 GCF_028390025.1 Pseudophryne corroboree
GTCCATGACACAGGGCTATGAGACAGCATAATAAAGTCTTATACCCAGGAACAGCAGCAGCCTGAGCCAGCTAGCAAGAGACCTGTGGCCAGCCTGTGAGAAGAATCACAGCAACAACACAGAAGTAGAGAGGAGAAAGTAACAAGAGAAAGGTTGGGGGGTTTGAATATGTGCTATTAATTGGAGTATAGGGACTGTACTATAGGGGCTATTTTGAACTGGTCGCAGCCATGCATTTGCATGCAGCGGACGCATCCAAAGGGTCTGTGTACACACAACGTCTATAGAGTGCATGCGTGACCCTTTACCATGAGGCCGCATCCCGGAAATATGCGGCTGCAAGGTGATTGACAGCGGCAGCTGCTGGAGGAGCGTCGAAGCAGCATTTTGCGGGCGTGGTCAGGACAATGAAGGCATATTTGAACCATTTTCGGGCAACTGCATGACCTCAAACGCAGTCACTCTGAGAAAAAAAATGTTGCAGAACCTCCTTTCAGCACAGCCAGGCTGCACAGGTAGGGGTTGATCTCAAATTGGTGTGTTCGCAATTAAATTGCGAATACATCATGGAGCAGCATCACACACATGCTGGTCAGCCTTGTCCTGTGCAGGCAGCCCCCAGCATGTGAGTAGATGGATGCAAATCTTGCTGCAGGAAGCAAGATCTACGTCCATCTCTGAATAACCCCCTATATGTTAGAGCATTGATGCTATAATATATATTGGGTCACTTATTAGATCATGAAATAGGAAATATAAATAACCTTCTACTGTGCTCGGCCCGGTCCTATGATACTGTCTAACTGCAACAGGGTGAGGCTAATACTCATATATGTACATACAATAATCTACACGAATGACAAAAAATTATATACACATATGAACAATATTCAATAAATAAAATGTATGAAAAAAATCACACTGTAGATGGCTACTTTGTGTCCGCTGGTTAAAGTCAGACATAATCACTTATTCTAAAAAAGTCCGTGCTGAGACAAAGTAGCCATCCACAGTGTGATTTTTTTCATACATTTTATTTATTAAATATTGTTCTTATCTAAATGTCATTTACTGTCACTCGTACAGAAGGGTTGGTGCCTAACCCTAACCCTCCTCCCTGCAGCCTCAACATAACCCCCCCCCCAAAGCCCAACCCTAACCCTCCCAGGGGGTGCCTAATTCTAACCACACCTCTTCCCGCATCCTCCAAACCCTCCCCCCAGCCGGCACCGACATTCTGATCAGTGTTGGGATTCCATTGTCGGTCTTTTGTCTGCCGAGATCCCAACCGCCGAGATCCTGACTGGGTCTGCGTGTTATACTGTGTCATACCTACTTCATGTCATACCGTGAATAAGGGGTACTACTATGTGGTGTAATGTGAAAAAGATTGTACTACTGTGTGGTATAATTTGAATAGAGGGTACTATTGTGTGACCACCCCCCTTCCTTTGGAGACTGCACCCCTTTTTTGTGGTTCACACTATCCCTTTATTAAAAATGGGAGAGAGGGCGCAAATTTATAGTTTGCAGGGATGCACCAAACACCCTAGCACCGGCCCTGCCTCCCATTTCTCCATAGTATTTTTTCCTTGAAACTAAATTTCCCATTCTAGGACTGCTTATCAAAACTGATATTGAATGTGACCATATTATGGTCGCTGTTTCCCATGGGCTCCCCTACTATAATATTTGATATAAATTCCCCATTGTTAGTTAATACCAGGTCTAAGATTGCATTGTACTTAGTTGGTTCTTCGATTAGTTGAAGTGAGTAGTTATCATTTAGTGTGTTTAAAACCATATTACCCTTAGCAGTATCACATGAATCGTTTGTCCAATTTATCTCTGGATAGTTAAAATCTCCCATCACTATTACGTCTCCTAATCCTGCTGCTTTTTTATTTTGCTTCAGTAACATTTCCTCATCAGACACATTAATACCAGGCAGCTTGTAGCATAGCCCCAATACTATATTTTTTGTTCCCTTTCCCCCACTTGCAATTTCTACCCATAATGTCTCAACAGTATTTACAGTCCCCTTGTGAATATCTTCCCGTGTATCAGGTTTTAAAAAGGCTTTATGTAAAGACATACCACTCCACCCCATTTATTTAATCTGTATCTCCTGAACAGCGTTTAACCCTCTAGATTGACTAGATTCCCCCTTTTTACCTGTAAGTCTTCTAGCGTTTACAAACATACAATTAAGATAAGTATTTACCCTTATGCTAGGGACATCATTTTCTATATGCAGTAATGATGAACTATAATCATCGTTAGTTAGTGTTTTGGCAATACCTTTGGATGTTAGTACTAACTTCCCTTGTTAGTACACATGTTAATTTTCTTGCCCTTGCCAGCTGTTCTTTCCCTACCACCTTCTCCACCCCCATTCATTTACTACCTTCATCCATACTATTCTCACTGCATGACACATAGTTTCTAGCTCAACCCTCCTCCCTGGGACTCCTCCAACCTTCTAACCATCCTTTCCCTCAGCATTGCCGTCCCCTCCTCATTCATGTGCAATCCATCACAACAAAAAAGATGGCACCTTACTGAGAAGTCCACCCAATGTTCTAGGAACACAAACCCTCTTTCCTACACCAATCTCTAAGCCACACATTTACCTCCCTAATCTCCCAGTGCCTCCTTGGGCTAGTGTGTGGCATGGGTAATATTTTGGAGAATATTACCTTAGATGTCCTTGCCTTTAGTTTCTGGCCTAATCCCTGTAATCTTTCTTAAGGACATCCCACCTACCACTAACTTTGTCGTTGGTGCCAATGTGCTCCAAGAATGCCGGGTCTTTCCCAGCCCCTCCCAACAATCTGTCTACCTGGTCCGCGATACGCCATACCTGAGAACCCAGGAGACAACAGATAGCAATCACGGTCCCTGTAGCAAATTGCCCTGTCTGTCTTCATTATAATAGAATCCCCTACCACCACAATCTGACTAGGTTCCTTGCTTTCATTTGTACCATCTGCTCTGGAAGGACCACTCCTCCCCTTGCTAGAGGGAACAGTCTCCTCCAGCTCCGTCATTTCCTCACTGCTATCCTCCAAATCATCGTCCAATCAGGAAAATTTAGAGGGATTTGGCAGTTCAGAGATGTCATGCCTCCCTCTCTTTTTCTTCCTCCTCACTGTGACCCAGCTGGTTACCTGGTTGTCCTCATCTACCAGTGTACCCCCCGGGCAACTCCTCCACCGTTTTATCTAAACTTTGCTCAAGATTGTGAATATCCCTCAGTCTCATAATGGCTTGCTCTAGATCAGTTACCTGGGCTTCCAGAGCAGCCATTCGTACACACCTTGCGCAGATGTATTCACAGTGAGACAGTTGCTCCAGGTGCACATACATTTTGCATGACATGCACTGAGTTAGATTCTCAATCATGGCCCAACCCATTTGCTTGATAACTCTAACTCCCTATTACCTTCTGAAAAAAAAAAATACAAACAATATAAACAATTCAAATGGTGCAATACATTAATGTACTATGGCCTAGTTGTGAAGAGAAACAATATTCACAACAGAACAGTAATAGCTAATTCAATCAAGGACAAGGGGTGAGAGAAAAGAAGAAAACAATCACTTATACAATAAAGTAGAAAATACTTATCTGCGGGGGCCCTCTCCTGTGGCACCAATTCACCACCTCCCTTCTCCTTTCGCCAGTGTCCTCTCCACTTGCAGTTGCTCCATCTCCTTGCAACTCCGTCCCACTTGCTGATGTGCAACCGGCTTCCAGCAATGTCTGGGGAATTCAGCAGCTCCTCCTGTAGCAGAAAAAAACATACTCCCCACTCCAATGGGTAAGCGACTCACCAGCGCATACTTACCCCACTCCTGCTACTCAGATGCTCCTCCTCACACTCACCCAGAGCAGCAGTTGTCTCTCCTGCTCCCTGCCTCTTGCTGTGGGTAATTAAACTCCTTCATACTCACACACACCCACGGAGGGACAGCTCTCAGTAGCTGTGCTTTCCCCTCCTAACTCTCTCACACACACCCGCACACCGGAGCAGCTGCCTGCTCTGCTTCCTCACATCCACACTTTGATCACACACTGATCACACATGGAGTGGCTGAGTGCACTGCTCAACCTCAGCCACGCTCCGTCCCACACTCTGCACCACTCTCCGTGATGGCCTGCTGGTGACTTCCAGTTTTTGGACCTCGCTTCTGGCTTCCAGTTCTCCCTGCTCATCACTACAGCATTACAGCAACGCCCTTGTCACCACCTTTTGAGCAGCATGTTTGACATGTGTACGTACTATACTAAACCATCACTTTAAACTCAAATATGATGCTTATAAAAGGGGACTAAGCACTTGCATCCAGTTCCATGTTGTGAAAATGGCTGAACAACTGGCTTTTAGGAACATGCTCGGTGCTGTGGGATTTCTGATACACCAGGCTGGAAGAAACCATGGTCATGAAACTGATCATTGTCAGCAGGTTGTGCAAGTACTGCTGAGGCCAAGCAGACCTCATTTGAATCTTAATGCATTGGCTGATGGTGAGGTCATACAGATGTTCCTGCTCAATTATAACAACAGATTCCATGTGTTTGACATAGTCAAACTGGATCTAGACCCTTAGACAGCATGCTCAGGCTCTTTCTCAGGGCTGCATAAACTCCTGGCTGTGCTGCACTTTATGGCTTGACAGATTCCAGTCTGTCACTGGCAGAGTTATTGGGGTCCCACAGTCCACCCTATCCTGCTACTTCACCAAGGCAATGCAGGCATTTGAGCACTACATAGTCACCTCTATCTACTTCCCTGACAAGTAGTCCCAGTGGCATGCAGTCAATGTAGCTTTTTATCACATTGCAGGCATGCCCAATGTACTGGATGTGATAGACTGCATGCACATTGGGCTGAGACTACCTAGGGCCAGACAAAACATCTTCCTCAATCTACATCATGCACACTCTACTAATGTGCAGGTGGTTTGTGATATAAAGGTCACAATCATGAGTGTTGTGGTGAGTTACCCTGGTGCATGTGATGACTCCTTCATCCTCAGCCAGTCAGCATCCTATGACATTTTTTTGCCATCTGTGCAAATGTGAGTAGCTCTGAGGCTGCTTCTAATCAGCAACTGAGACAGCCTGAAAGTGATCTGTGCTGACGTCAGAGACCCTCCTCAAAAACGCCTGGACACGCCTGCATTTCTTCTGACACACCCAGAAAATGGCAAGTTTCCAGCCAGAAATGCCGGCTTCCTGTCAGTCAAACAGCGGCTACATTGCGATTACATTCTGTATGCATTTTCTTTCACTTATTCCCATCATGCATGCAATGTGAATGCTATGCATTCACAGTCATTCAATAGTCGCTCAATTTGCAATTTCTCACAATAGCGATCCATGCTAATTTTGGCCCTAAATTACTACAATTGTCACTCAATTATCTGTTTCAGGTGCTATGGGGTATGGCTGTTTCTCCTGGCTTCTGACTCTATCGATGCTTCCTTATTCCCCTGCTGAATACAAATATATTCATGCACATATGGTTACTCAGTCAGTGATAGAAAGATTGTTAGGTGTGCTGTAATCTTGGTTTAGGTATATGAATGCATTAGCTGGCCTTTTGTTTTATAGTCCCTTAAAGTTGACTAAGATTGTGTTCAGCTGTTGTTTTCTCCATAACAAGTGTTTGCAACAACATCCGCTACATGAATATGGAGAAGACAGTGAGCAAGTAGTGGAGTTATATCCATCTGGTGACAGTTTGAGCACAGAATTAGGGAGGCAGGTAAGGCAATAAATCATTGATGAAAAATATCTAAAAAAAATGTGTCTGTAGTAATGTACTCATAACAAATGTGTGAAAATACTTTAATGTTATGTGCTATAAAAATATATTTGTGTTGATAAATGTGGTGTCTGCAGACCAAACAACAATGTTCTTTTTATTTCTGAAGCATCCGTTGCCTTAAATGTATGGAAATTAGTGTTTTCACTGACATTTTTGGTTGTTTATTACCCAAAATTTATATTTTAATGCATACACTCTAACATATGTGGTAAGTATGTGTCCCACAAACATTTTAAGATACAATGAGTAATGTTGTGCATACACTATCAAGTGTGTTTTTGAATTTAGTATTGTTGTTATCCATTACAAACATCAGTTATAATAATGCAATTAACAAGAATATATATTTTTTAGAATTGTGGCAATGTAAATATGTTTGTTTTGGACCACTCTTAACCTATGTTGCCAAAAAAAGATGTATGTATTGGGACCTTGTATGTGTTGCTGGTGTAAATTCCATCTAACCCACAAATATAATACATTGCAGTACATAATAAAAACCAGACAATTTTTTTTGTTGTTGTTGTGTTGTTTACTCAATTTTTGAAAACAAACATCTTATGATAGCCATAATGTTGTGGCTGTTTCTGTTTAGGCAAACTTTTTTTTTAAATGTCTGAAAAATCTGAAAATTTGTTATGAACAACATTAAAAAGTGAAGACATAAACATTAATTACTTCTTTCCCGCACACTGGAACTGGTGCGTCCTCTGGATGTGGGTGCACTTGATGTGCAGGTGTATAAGGGTTGCCTTTGAGGTGAAGCTATATGCATGCTTTGGGGTGTGGTGGCTCCTGACCTTCTGGATGGTGGCAGCTTCTACTTGGTGTGCAACCACTTTTTTTTCTTCAGAAGTCACACTTATAAATAAGGGCAGGAGAACGTGGGGTTGATTTCTCAGGGAAATCTAAAATGTTCATTGGAGGCTGTGTGCAGACCACTGACAGCCGTTATTGTCACTGGGTGACTTTGGATGCTGGACCTAAATGGAAATTTACACTTGTTATTTTAATTGTACAGTTTGTTTTTGTCCCTACAACGACTGTCAAGCTAATTACCTGACACTTGACCATCATGATCATGGCTGAATGCAGGTGCTGGGTTGCGGTCAGACTTCTTTTGGACTGTAAAGCAAATACAAATATATTTGGTATTCTTAAGTTTACATTTCTTTCTCTTCCATTCACACCCTCTTTTCTCTCTTTTCTCACTCCCCTCACTCTCTCTCTCCAGCCCTGTGAATGTGCATTGTAATGACAACAGTGTGTGTGTGTGGGGGGGGGGGCTTACAAGATTTTGCTATGGGGCCCATAAAGTTCTAGTTATGACCCTGGGTTCCCTTCTTTGTGTTGTATTCCCCAAAGGGGTAGTGATGCCCTCTTTGTTTCATAATGGTTGGAGAATCTCATGATCCTGTTTTATCATATACTAGTTACTAGCCCATTAAACAACATTACAGTAATATCAACAGGGGCTGGCTGGCAACTTTAGCCTGAGGGGCAAGTCCAGAGCACTGGCCCATTAGTAATGGCACCATCTTAAAGCGATTTTTTTTGTTTAAAAAATATTTATTAATAAAAAAAATTAGGCCTGGTGTAAATTATCCCAAAGATACTTTATTATAAATGTATCAGTGCGGCCACGCCTTCAGCAGAGCTGGGTAGTGCAGGGGTGGCCAACCAGTCAGTGGTAAAGAGCCATAAAAGATCTGTAGTCAAGGGTAAGAGCCATGTCATGCGTGCACCGAAGGCGCGCAAGCAAAAATGGGGGCATGGCATAGTTGTTACAAAGCCACACCCCATTTTTATGCGCATGCCTTTCGGTTTGATGTTTGTAGGAGTATGATCTTGTGTCATAACCCAATTTTTAGTCATGTTGTACAGTGCCACATACAAATAAAAACACCAATAAATGGGTGCCTCCACAGTGCCAGATACATATGTCTCCCCACAGTGCCAGATACATATATGTCCCCACAGTGCCAGATACATATATTCCTCCACAGTGCCAGATACATATATTCCTCCACAGTGCCAGATACATATATGCCCCCACAGTGCCAGATACATATATGTCCCCATAGTGCCAGATATGCCCCCACTGCCAGATACACTTCTCCCCAGTGCCAGATTTGCCCCCACTGCCAGATACACATCTTCCCAGTGCCAGATATGCCCCCAGTATAAGATACACATGCCCCCCCATTGCCAGATATGCCCCCAGTGCCAGATATGCCCCCAGTGCCAGATATACATGTTCCCCCCAGTGCCAGATATGCCCACAGTGCCAGATACACATGTCCCCCCAGTGCCAGATATGCCCCAGTGCCAGATATTCCCCCAGTGGCAAATATTCCCCCACTGCCAGATACACCTCCCCCCAGTGCCATATACACATGTCCCCCCAGTGCCAGATATGCCCCCATTGCCAAATATGCCCGCACTGTCAGCTACACATCTCCCCAGTGCCAGATACACATCCCCCCGTACCAAATATGCCCCCATTGCCAGAAACACATGTCCGCCCAGTGTCAGATATGCCCCCAGTGCCAGATACACATCCCCCCAGTGCTAGATATGCCCCCAGTGTAAGAAACACATGTCCCCATAATACGCCCCCCAAGTGCTGCTCACTGCCATGCTGCTGATCTGCTCAGTCTGCTGCTTTTGAGGGGAGGAGAACACAGCGTGCGCCTCTCCTGCCTCTCAGTCTCCACTCTCCGGCGGCATTGAGTCTCTCTAATTAGGCTCCGGTCCGTGAGCCAATCAGTGTTCGTGGACCAGAAGCTAAGACTCCTGATTGGCTGCCAGTCCATGAGCTCTGATTGGATCATGGGCCGACGCAGGTCACTGCAGACTAGGGCAGCAGGAGGTGCTGTGGGAGCTTATGAGCCGCTTGCAGAGATAGAAAGAGCTGCATGCGGCTCAAGAGCCACTGGTTTGCCACCACTGGTGTAGTGGAAGGTGGCGGCCGGCCCGTGACCCTTGGCAGTAGCGTGGGCCCGGGGGCACATGGCACCCTGCCCCCCAGGCCAGCCCGCCTCTGAATATCAGTGCCAGTGGCAGTGCACCCATGAACAGAGAAACACTTGAATTACTCCATCAAGCACCATCTAGTGGCCTGCCAGCATGTAAACACTTGAATTCCCCCCATAGAGGTAAGGAGCAGCATCAGCATTTTATTATATTGGATAGCAGGAACCTCAGCTATACAATAAGTATGCATTTGCCGATCTGCTTACTTGACATAAAGTGGCCAAAAATAATAATAATAATAATAATAATAATAATAATAGTAATTGCATTTACTGTATATAGAACTATTTCTTCAACAGAACTCAAAATGCTCAACAGAGAGAATGAACTTAAGGGGCTATTCAGAGTAGGTAGAAGTTTTTGCTAAAATGGCAAAAACTGGTACTGAAAAAATCACATGCTACCCAGCACAGGGCAAAGCCACCCAGCATATGTAGCACTGCACAGCAATGTGATCATAATTCAAATACAATTGCATCACAGATAGCGGCAAATAGAGGTTGACCCCTGTACATGCAGCCAGTCTACATATACAGCCGAACCTCTGCCATGTTTCCCATCACAGGAAACACAGGTGATGTCATCTGGCTGCCCCCGAAAACAACCATGACATGCCACTCCCCCAATGCGCGTCTCCCCCTCAAATACCTACTGTCTGTCAATCACTATGCACATAGTGAAAGTCTGCTCATGCGCTATGTGAGTGTTATGTGAGTGCTGTGCACACGCAGATGACATGGACATTTGCTATTTCTGCTAAATGGTGTCCACCTCTGAATACCTTCCTTAATAATATGTAGAAACTGGAAACTGCGGGCATAATAAAAGGGTGTAGCTTTGCTGAATTACAGAGACCCGAGACATAATACAAAGGGTGTGGGAGCCATTTAAAGTCATCAGTTGCAGGATTATTCATCCTACCTATGAAAGGTCAAGGTGAGGCAGCCATTTTAGGCACACTACATACAGTAGGATTACTCTGAGAGGACTATGTGGTATGTGGAATTGATGACACATAGTGGGATAGATAGAAATTCTAGGCAAAATCCATTCATCAGCATCAGGTATTTCTCATTCTGTAAAGAGCACCAGGTGAGGCAGCCATGTTGGGGGGTGGTATTCATGTGACCGGCGGTCTGCTGACCGACAGTCACATGACCTCCTCCACCATCCCGCCAGCTCAGTATCCCGATGGTCGGCATGCCGACCAACAGGGACTATTTCCACTCGTAGGTGTCCACGACACCCATAGAGTGGGAATAGAACCCGTGGCGACCACAGGTCGCCACCGAGCCCGCAAGGGGCTTGCTGCTCTCGTCCCTCCCCGCCGGGATCCCGGCGTCAGTATGCTGCCAGGATACCGGCGTCGGTAAGCTGACCGGCGGTCAGGAGACCGCCAGTCAGCCATACTACACCCATGTTGGGCGCCCTACATAAGTTACAGTTGGGCATTATGAGCAATTCGCAAAGTGTAAAATGCAGTGAGGAGCGACAGAGAAAGAAATGAACAGTTGAGGTGGGGTGTAAGATGCAGCAGTAAGTAGAGAATATAGATACAGAATTGAAAAAAGTAATTATATTTCTATATTAATGCTGCAAATTGCAGATTGAGAAAGCAGAAAGCTAAATCAAGTGTATAAAGCAAAGTGGGCAGTATAAAGATGAGACCAGCAATATGAAATTTTGTTAGAGACCAAGTTTTAGCATTGGTAGCAGATATGGGGAGGGAGGGGTTAAAATATATAAAATTAAAGTAAAATGAAATAGCCTTCTGCAGCCCCACGGTCCATTGTATATCTTCACAGCCACCCTTTACTGCCTTATGTGGTTGCGACAGTATTTGTACTTGCACAGTAGAGGAGAAGGTGTCTGCACACACTGATGTCCAGGTAGGCTATGTGTTGGCAGGTGTTTGTTTCTTTAAATCAGTAATATTTTGCTGCCCAAATTTATGCTTATACACCTCTTATATGATATTTAATTGTAATATATATTTCAATTGTGAGTAGTAATGTTTAGAAAGTACATCCTTGTTTCTATGTGTAGTACTGTAAATATCAGCAAGGTAGCACCTCTCGTTACAAGCAGCTAGGGTGTGCAGTCTATCTATATATTCCAGATAAGTTGATTGATGATAAGGATGTGCAGTTAATTTTTCTACCATTATCTATAATTAAGTGTGATAAAAGCAGTAGAATTGTGTTTGAGGGCAGGTATTTCTGTCCAAGATTTCTGTCCTATGATTTTAAACCCCCAGAAAAAGGTCTATTCCTGCAAAGCACACTGAATTTGAAATGTCTAATTAGTGCTAACACCTGCATTGGAGTAATAATAGCCTGCCAGGCTGAACAGGAAGTTGCTCACTGCCTGGGGAGCAAGCTGCTGACTTGCAGAGAGAGACACCATTAGTGCCTGAAGTGAATGCTGTGTTGAACTGCTGTTTGGTGAGCCGGACAGCGGCACTCACAGAGAGGAAACCTTTTCTATAGTTAGTTCCCAGACTAACTAAGATTTATGTTTTGTTTTATTTTTGCAACAGATAAAAATAGCTGAGGCTATTTGCACCAAACATTCTGGACTGATGTGTCACTATTTGGGATGCTGTAAGAAAGTAGAGATGAGCGGGTTCGGTTCTCAGAGAATCAAACTCTACCAAACTTCCCTACCCGAGCCCGAATCCGAGTCCGATTTGGGTTTTTCCGCATGACTCGGAAACCAGAATGAGGCAAAATGTCATCATCCCGCTGTTGGATTCTCGCGGGGTTTGGATACCATATTAGGAGCCGCATGTTCCACTCCAGTCCTGGAGAGTGTACTGAGAGGACTTGATTCTGTCCTCAGTGTCTGTGCAGGCAGGAAAGTGGGGTGATGATTATAGTGCTGTCTTGTGCTGCTCAGTCCAGTGTAGTGTCTTAGCTGCATCAGTCAGTCCAGTGATCAGTCACAGTGGTGGTGTCCTCTGCTGACATATGTCCAGTGCTGCTGCATAAGTCCCTTACAGTGTTGCTGTGTTGTCCTGCATCAGACCAGTGGTAGTGTCCTGTGCATCAGTCAGTCCAGTAACCAGTCATAGTGGCGGTGTTCTCTGCTGCCATATAACCAGTGCTGCTGTATAATAAGTCCCTTACAGTGTTGCTGTGTTGTCCTGCATCACACCAGTGGTAGTGACCTGTGCATCAGTCAGTCCAGTGACCAGTCACAGTGGTGGTGTCCTCTGCTGCCATATGTCCAGTGCTGCTATATAGTAAGTCCTTTACAGTGTCGCTGTGTTGTCCTGCATCATACCAGTGGTAGTGTCCTGTGCATCAGTCAGTCTAGTGACCAGTCACAGTGGTGGTGTCCTCTGCTGCCATATGTCCAGTGCTGCTGTATAACAAGTCCCTTACAGTGTTGCTGTGTTGTCCTGCATCAGAACAGTGGTAGTGTCCTGTGCATCAGTCAGTCCAGTGACCAGTCACAGTGGTGGTGTCCTCTGCTGCCATATGTCCAGTGCTTCTGTATAGTAAGTCCTTTACAGTGTCGATGTGTTGTCCTGCATCAGACCAGTGGTAGTGTCCTGTGCATCAGTCAGTCTAGTGACCAGTCACAGTGGTGGTGTCCTCTGCTGCCATATGTCCAGTGCTGCTGTATAATAAGTCCCTTACAGTGTTGCTGTGTTGTCCTGCATCAGACCAGTGGTAGTGTCCTGTGCATCAGTCAGTCCAGTGACCAGTCATAGTGGTGGTGTTCTCTGCTGCCATATAACCAATGCTGCTGTTTAATAAGTCCCTTACAGTGTTGCTGTGTTGTCCTGCATCACACCAGTGGTAGTGTACTGTGCATTAGTCAGTCCAGTGACCAGTCACAGTGGTGGTGTCCTCTGCTGCCATATGTCCAGTGCTTGGATATATTTAATTTACTGCGCTAATGGGATATAAGCTGCTTTCTTAAGAATTGATATTGTGATGTTTTGAAAGAAAGCGCTATTGGTATTGCATAAGTGTGTACATTAAATTTATAAATATAAAATTGTGAAAAGCGGTACCTGTAAAAAAAGATAAACTATTAGTGGTATAATGTTTACACTCTTTTGAGTGAATTTGGGTGAAGGAGGTAGCCAGCAACACTTGTTTTTTAATTGTCCTGATTTACCGGTGGTTTCCTACCTTTCCCTGTACTTATAGCTCCGAGGCCGCTGAGAGCACTGCGGCTCTGATGTGTCCTCTTCTGCGGCTGTTAACGGGGCTGGCAGCGCTTACGAGTCCCGCTGCGTCCTGCGGGCGGTGCGCTGGTGAGATGTTGATCCCGGCTTCAGGTGCAGCTGATGTTTCCTCTGCTCGTGTTGCGGCCGATGCTGAGGCCGTGCACAGGGCTTCCTCCTTGATATATGTGTGATCCTCCAACGCGTTTCATGCACTTTAATGCACTTTTTCGAGGAGTGAAATTAATAAAAAGTTCATTTAATTTAGTTTTATTTATATTAAAAGATACCGGAACTTCCGGGTGGAAATGACCTCATTTTTTGGTGGGAACCATGTGCTGGATTTCACACTGTTAGAGGGCAGGATAAAAAGAGTTTAAAATGAATGTGTCAGGTACCGCTGAAAATAGTTGTTTTCTCTTATTTTTAAAATTAATGTATACTTTATTATGAATATTGTTTTTTAGATTTATCCTATTTTGTGCTACTGTTTTCTAAGGAATGAGTTGAGTTCGATTTCTACATTTAGGCCTTTTGGGGTCAAGGTTTTTAAATCAAAGATCCATTTAGTTTCTACCATTTTGAGTTCTTCAGAGATGTTTCCACCTCTCCAATTTGCATGAATTTTTTTAATTACTATGAATTTTGTTCCAGTTGGGTTTTTATAGATCACACATATATCAAGGAGGAAGCCCTGTGCACGGCCTCAACATCGGCCGCAACACGAGCAGAGGAAACATCAGCTGCACCTGAAGCCGGGATCAACATCTCACCAGCGCACAGCCCGCAGGACGCAGCGGGACTCGTAAGCGCTGCCAGCCCCGTTAACAGCCGCAGAAGAGGACACATCAGAGCCGCAGTGCTCTCAGCGGCCTCGGAGCTATAAGTACAGGGAAAGGTAGGAAACCACCGGTAAATCAGGACAATTAAAAAACAAGTGTTGCTGGCTACCTCCTTCACCCAAATTCACTCAAAAGAGTGTAAACATTATACCACTAATAATTTATCTTTTTTTACAGGAACCGCTTTTCACAATTTTATATTTATAAATTTAATGTACACACTTATGCAATACCAATAGCGCTTTCTTTCAAAACATCACAATATGTCCAGTGCTGCTGTATAGTAAGTCCCTTACATTGTTGCTGTGTTGTCCTGCATCAGACCAGTGGTAGTGTCCTCTGCAACAGTCAGTCCAGTGACCAGTCACAGTGGTGGTGTCCTCTGCTGCCATATGTCCAGTGCTGCTGTATAATAAGTCCCTTACAGTGTTGCTGTGTTGTCCTGCATCAGACCAGTGGTAGTGTCCTGTGCATCAGTCAGTCCAGTGACCAGTCACAGTGGTGGTGTCCTCTGCTGCCATATGTCCAGTGCTGCTGTATAATAAGTCCCTTACAGTGTTGCTGTGTTGTCCTGCATCAGACCAGTGGTAGTGTCCTGTGCATCAGTCAGTCCAGTGACCAGTCACAGTGGTGGTGTCCTCTGCTGCCATATGTCCAGTGCTGCTGTATAATAAGTCCTTTACAGTGTTGCTGTGTTGTCCTGCATCAGACCAATGGTAGTGTCTTGTGCATCAGTCAGTCCAGTGACCAGTCACAGTGGTGGTGTCCTCTGTTGCCATATGTCCAATGCTGCTATATAATAAGTCCCTTACAGTGTCACTGTGTTGTCCTGTATCAGACTAATGGTAGCGTCCTGTGCTGTATATTATTTACTCCAAATAAAGGGGATATTAACATTTAATGCATATATAATTTTTACAGGGTTTGCCCTCTGTGGTGTAGGGATACGCTCTCCTGTGCCTCATATTGTGTTATATAACTCCACAAATATAATGGAGAACAAAAATTTGGAGGATAAAATAGGGAAAGATCAAGAACCACTTCTTCCTAGTGCTAAAGCTGCTGCCACTAGTCATGATATAGACGATGAAATGCCATCAACATTGTCTGCCAATACCGATGCGCAATGTCATAGTAGAGGGCATGTAAAATCCAAATAGCAAAAGTTCAGTAAAATTACCCCCCAAAAAAATTTAAATGGTCTGAGGAGAAACGTAAACTTGTCATTATGCCATATACGACACAGAGTGGCAAGGAACGGCTAAGGCCCTGGCCTATGTTCATGACTAGTGGTTCAGCTTCACATGACAATGGAAGCACTCATCCTGTTGCTAGAAAAATGATAAGTGTTAAGCTGGCAAAAGCACAGCAAAGAACTGTGCATTCTAAGATGGTATCACAAATCCCCAAGGAGAGTCCAAGTGTGTCAGCGGTTATGATGCCTGACCTTCCCAACACTGGATGGGAAGAGGTGGCTCCTTCCATCATTTGCACGCCCTCTGCAAGTGCTAGAATGAGCACCCACAGTCCAGTTTCTGATATTCAAATTGAAGATGACACTGTTAAAGTACACCAGGATGAGGATATGGGTGTTGCTGGCACTGAGGAGGAAGTTGACGATGAGGATTCTGATTGTGATGTGGTTTGTTTAAATTAGGCACCGGGGGAGATACCTGTTGTCCATGGGATGAATAAGCCCATTGTGATGCCTGGAAAAAACCCCAAAAAAGCCACCTCTTCAGTGTGGAATTATTTCTCCAAAAATCCGGACAACAGGTGTCAAGCTATGTGTTGCCTCTGTCAATCTATAATAAGTAGGAGTAAGGACGTAACCCACCTAGGAACATCCTCCCTTATACGTCACTTGCTGTGCATTCATAAGAAGTCAGTATCAATATGTGAAACTTTGGGTAAGAGTGTAAGCAGTCCACTGACACCTAAATCCCTTCTTCCTCTTGTACCCAAGCTCCTGCAAGCCACACCACCAACTCCCTCAACGTCAACTTCCTCCGCAGTCAAGAACATCAGTAGTCCTGCAGGCTGTCACTGGCAAGACTGACGAGTCCTCTCCTAACCGGGATTCCTACGGAGGATCTTTGAGTGGTACGCCTACTGCTGCTTTTGCTGCTGCTGCTGTTGTTGCTGCTGCTGGAAGTCGATTGTTATCCCAGAGTGAAAGTCGGAAGACCACTTGCACTACTTCAAGTAAGCAATGAACTGTCCAACAGTCCTTTGTGAGGAAGATGAAATATGACAGCAGTCATCCTGTTGCAAAGCAGATAACTGAGGCCTTGACAGCTATGTTGGTGTTAGATGTGCACCGGTATCCGCCAATAGTTCAGTTGGACTTAGAGAATTGTTTGAGGTAGTGTATCCCCAGTACAAAATCCCATCTAGGTTCCACTTCACTAGGCAGGCGATACCGAGAATGTACAGATGCATCAGAAAAAGTGTCCTCACTGTCCTAAAAAAAGTACCCACTGTCCACTTAACCATGGACATGAGAACAAGTGTAACAGGGCAGACTCAGGACTATATAACTGTGAGAGCCCACTGGGTAGATGTATTGCCTCCCGCAGCAACAACAGCAGCGGCACCAGTAGCAGCATCTCGCAAACGCCAACTCATTCCTAGGCAGGCTACACTGTGTATCACCGCTTTCCTAAAGAGCTACACTGCTGACAACCTCTTACGGAAACTGAGGGACATAATCGCACAATGGCTTATCCCAATTAGACTCTCCTGGGGATTTGTGATATCAGACAACGCCACCAATATTGTGCATGCATTACATCTGGGCAAATTCCAGCACGTCTCATGTTGTGCACATACAATTAATTTGGTGTTGCAAAATTTTTTGAAAAATTACAGGGGCATGCAGGAGATGCTGTAGGTTTACCCGAAAAATTGTGGGCCATTTTTGGCATTCAGCGTGCCGAAGACTGGAGCACCATCAAACACTCCTGTACCTGCCCTGCCATCACCTGAAGCAATAGGTGGTAATAAGGTGGATTTCAACACTCTATATGTTTCTGAGGATGGAAGGGCAGCAAAAGGCCATTCAATCCTATACATCCACCTATGATATAGGCAAAGGAGGGGGAATGCACCTGACTCAAGCATAGTGGAGAATGATTTCTGTCTTGTGCAACGTTCTCCAACCCTTCAAACTTGCCACATGTGAAGTCAGTTCAAACACTGCCAGCTTGAGTCTGGTCATTCCCCTCATCAGGCTTTTGCAGAAGCAGCTGGAGAAATTGAAGGAGAAGCTAAGATGGAGCAATTCCGCAAAGTATGTGGGACTTGTGGACGGAGCCCTTCATTCGCTTTGCCAGAATTCAAGGGTGGTCAATCTGTTGAAATCAGAGCACTACATTTTGGCCACCGTGCTCGATCATAGGTTTAAAGCCTATGTTGTAGCTCTCTTTCTGGCAGACACAAGTCTGCAGAGGTTCAAAGACCTGCTGGTGAGAAAATTGTCAACTCAAGCGGAACGTGACCCGTCAACAGCTCCTCCTTCATTTTCTCCCGCAACTGGGGCTGCGAGGAAATAGATACGATTTCCAAAACCACCCGCTGGTGGTGATGCAGGGCAGTCAGGAGAAAGTGCTGACATCTGGTCCAGACTGAAGGACCTGCCAATGATTACTGACATGTCTACTGTCACTGCATATGATTCTGTCACCATTGAAAGAATGGTGGAATATTATATGAGTGACAGCATCCAAGTAGGCATGTCAGACAGTCCATATGTATACTGGCAGGAAAAAGAGGCAATTTGGAGGCCCTTGCACAATCTGTCTTTATTTTACATAAGTTGCCCCCCTCCAGTGTTTACTCTGAAAGAGTGTTTAATGCAGCTGGTAACCTTGTCAACGATTGGCGTAGGAGGTTACTTCCAGAAAATGTAGAGAAGATGATGTTCATCAAAATGATTTATAAATTTCTCTGGGAAGACCTTTATTAGCAATTGCCTACAGAAAATACACAGGTACCTGTGATGGTGGATTCCAGTGGAGACGAATTAATACTCTGTGAGGAGGATGTACACACTGAAAGGGGTGAGGAATCGGAGGATGAGAATGAGTTTGACATCTTGCCTCTATAGAGCCAGTTTGTGCAAGGAGAGATTGATTGCTCCTTTTTTTGTGGGGGCACAAACAAACCATTTCAGTCACAGTCGTGTGGCAGACCCTGTCGCTAAAATTATTGGTTTGTTAAAGTGTGCAGGTCCTGTTTATACAACATAAAGGACAATTCCATCTTGCACCTCTTTTTCTTCTTTACATCATGTGCTGTTTTGGGACTAGTTTTTTAAAGTTCCATCCTGTCTGACACTTCCGTACAACTCCAGGGATACTGCCGTATAAGTCCAGGAGTACTGCCGTATAAATCCATTCCAGTGGTGCTGTCTTGTGCTGCATCAGTCCAGTGGTGTTTTTTTTGTGCTGCCATAAGTCCAGTGGTGGTGTCCT
Source organism: Pseudophryne corroboree (assembly GCF_028390025.1). Classification (NCBI taxonomy): domain Eukaryota; kingdom Metazoa; phylum Chordata; class Amphibia; order Anura; family Myobatrachidae; genus Pseudophryne; species Pseudophryne corroboree. The sequence goes on from NC_086444.1 coordinate 923,506,648, forward strand.
GTGCTGTATATTATTTACTCCAAATAAAAGGCTTATATACATTACTTATATTATTATCCAAATAATTTTTACAGGGTTTGCCTCGTGTGGTGTAGGGGTACGCTCGCCTGTGCTGCATATTATTATAATAGCTCCAAATAAAAGGGTTATTATTATCCAAATTAATCTTACAGGCTTTGCCGCGTGTGTGTGTGTGTGTGTGTGTGTGTGTGTGTGTATGTGTGTGGTTTAGGGGTATGCTCTCCCGTGCCTCCAATATTGTGTGTGTATTACATGTGGGCAAATTCCAGCATGTCCCATGTTGTTTGTGCCGCACACTTGTGTCACTTAGCTTAGTCATACATCTACCTCATTAAACCTCTCTTTTTCTTCTTTGCATGATGTGCTGTTTGGGGTCTAGTTTTTGTAAGTGCCATCCTGTGTGCAACTGCAGTAACACTCCTAGATGGGCCAGGTGTTTGTGCCGCACACTTGTGTTGCTTAGCTTAGTCATACAGCTACCTCATTGCACCTCTTTTACTTCTTTACATGATTTTCTGTTTGGGTCCTAATTTTTTAAGTGCCATCCTGTCTGCAACTGCAGTGCCACTCCTAGATGAGCCAGGTGTTTGTTCCGCACACTTGTGTTGCTTAGCTTAGTCATACAGCTACGATATTGCACCTTTTTTTCTTCTTTGCATGATGTGCTGTATGAGCCCTAGTTTTTAAATCTGTCATCCTGTCTGCCACTGCAGTGCCACTCCTAGATGGGCCAGGTATTTGTGCCGCACACTTGTGTCACTTAGCTTAGTCATACAGCCACCTCGGTGCAACCTTTTGGCCTAAAAACTAGAGATGAGCGGATTCGGTTTTACTCGGTTCTCAAAACGGCATCTTATTGGCTATCCAAAACACGTGACATCCGTGAGCCAATAAGATGCCGTTTTGAGAACCGAGTAAAACCGAGTAAAACCGAATCCGCTCATCTCTACTAAAAACAAGTGAGGTGAGGTGTGTGGTGTTCAGAATAGACTGTAAATGAGTGGAAATGAATGTTATTGAGGTTAATAATACTGTAGGATCAAAATTACCCCCAAATCCTGTGATTTTAGGTGTTTTTATATATTTTTTTAAAAAATCATGCAGATCCAAAACCAAAACACGAAAGGGTGGTTTTGTCAAAACTAATCCAGATCCAAAACACAAGGATGGAACCAGAACAAAAGCCAAAACACAAACAAAGAAAAGTGCCCGCCGCACATCTCTTTAAGAAAGTGCATTCATCTACCCCAGGAAACAGCCTCCTTATCCTGATCTGCTCAAATATGATATAGATTTATTTTTTGAAATACAGCTCAGAGACAAAATATTGTGTTAAAACATTTTGTGGTTATACTGATGTTGGCTATATAATATGTAATTGAAGGCAGGAAAGTCCCTTTTGAAAAGTGACACTTGCACCTTACATTAACTACTAATATTGCTCTTAATAATAATAATAATAATAATAATAATAATAATAGTAATAATAATATGTATTATAATTAATTTTAAATATAATATCATATACAACATTAATTAATTATAATGCAGGATAACATACTGTTAGTGATAGAAAGCTCAAGATCTTTTACCTTACAGAAAATAAGAAAGGTTTAAGGTTCAAGTGCAGGTTTTTGCACAGTAGAAGACATATACTGTATATGACTGAAGACAGATTTAAAATGGTCATTTCCTCAGGAGTATAAAATATACCAGCAACACAGATTTATTCCATAAATAATGTGCTTTAGGAATGTAACTAAGGGCATTATCTGGAGAGAGGATTTATTCAAGTAGTGAGGTTATGAAAGAACTCAATGAGAGTAGTCATGAGATATGCAAAGGTTTTCTGAAGAGGATTTGCTTTCAGAGACCTCTTACAATTTTGAAATATACGAAAGCAGGGTGCTTTGAAATTTGGTATGTGAAGAGTTACAATAAACAGCACAGAAGATAATTAGTGTATGAGTTACTATTTTAAAAAGCATCTTTACTAAAGCAATTACGGAAAAGAAGAAAATGTTTTTAACATGGAATCATGGGAGTGCTTAAGACTTATTTTTGTATACAGAATGCTTTACTTAAATACAAGAAGTCCACTTGTTTAATAATTTACTTTAAATACAGTACAAAACTGAATCTATTGGGCCTCAAACTCACATTTTTTTAACCTTGTCAAAATCATCTGATGTTGTAGGGGAGCTCAAACATTAAACATGCAAACAGATTTAAAGTGCAGTGTAAAAAGAAAAATTGCAAACTATTTGTTTCTTATGTGAAAAACATGCATTATATTTCATGCTGACGAAAAATAGATTTGTACCCCTTGCATCACAACATAATTTGTCCAGGTGAAAATTGTAACCCTTTGGCTAGATTTGCCCTACACAATAAATTAATATTGAGTCCATTTGTTAAAAATGCAAGAGAAAAGTAAAGGGACTGTTGTTAGTTTTCCTAATACTACTATATATGCTGTTATTAATAACATTACTATAAATGTGGATAGAACCTTTAATTGCTCATATTTATCATTGATGAAGGAAAATAATATGTGCAGGTCTTTAACTATGATTTAGTCTAGATTTCATACAGATAATTTAAAAAAATAAGTCTGATTTTGTTATTTATCTTTTAAATGTTTTGCATGTTCACAAATAGAAGTACATATGTTATAGAAAACTGTATTATTTTATTGTAGCTATTACTACACAGTTATAAACTGCATGCTACTCTCAAGTAGTGTTTTGAATTTAATAACTGAACGTCAAAGGCCCCTATATACCTTATATTAAACATGACACATGGCAATATAATTAAAACTAAGATTATTTCCTGTAGATAAATTAACTTAGTGAAACAAAGGTGTTTATTTATTAAATAGCATCTCTTGAGTTCTAACATTATATCTTCTCTCCTGGGAAGGTTGTGATTACTTGCTTCCTTTTTTATGCCTGTTTGCTCTTTAATTTAAAAATGCCTTTCTCCTTTGGGAAACAAAATCTGATCAAAGAACAGTCTGCAACAGCAACTAAACAAATTACATTTGTTATATTTCCCACACAGTCCTTTACCTTCTTTTTTTCCAGCATTGCTAAATAAATAAATAAAATTGTGAAAAAATTCCTATGTTGAATGGCTTATATTTAGATTTCAATTCGAACCACTGAATTCTAACCCCTCTCCTTTAGTTACATTTAAAGTTCATTACATTCCCCAGGCTGTACTGTATATTTCCAATATCATTATTTGAATACTAAGGACTTTTGTAATAAAATGTGATTGTTTATATGTTACTAGACAATACATAATTGTATTCATAGTTCATATATATACAAAAAGCATAATTATTAATGTCATTTTTATTTCTATTTTATTTGAATACGTAGTTAACATACATTTTTTGGAATGCAATTTATATACTGCAAAACAGCATAATTATTAATTACATTTGTATTTACATTTTATTATGTCAATTATTAATTAACCAACATTTATTGTAATACCTTATTTCCCTACACCATATTACAATATATATAAAAGGTACAGTATCTGAATGAAAGTATTCTGTGAGCTCAATAGAAAATTCTGCAAATGTTTTAATGTTCTAGGTGTGAATAATACTGTAAAAGGGTGGATCTTTCTTTCTATAGTATGTACTTAACGTTCTAATTTTAAAAATGAAGTGAACAATCATTACCTGTAATGCTTTTCTGCAACCAACATGTATAACTGGGTTTTTTAATTCGATTCAGAGATTTAGGGGTCTATTCATGAAAAAAATTAAAACTAAATTGTTATTTATAATCACTATAAATCGCATTACTTTAATGCAATGTATAGCTGTAATAAGAAGCAATTCATGTATACTCACCTTTCCAGCGATGCACTGCGGAATCCAGGGGTCCAGCAGTAAGGTCTTCTCCAGGCAGTCTCCTCTGCATGGAGTCAGCCAGCAGGTCCCTCTGCTCATGCGCTGCAGGCTGACTCTGCAAATCGGAGAGGGGACTGACTGGAGAAGACATTACCGCTGGACCCCTGGATTCCACAGTGCATTGCCAGAAAGGTGAGTATACATGAATTTCTACTTATTACAGCTATACATTGCATTGAAGCAATGCAATGTATAGTGATGATAAGCAACTCTGCTCATGTGCTGTCGGCTGACCTCCTGGGAGGCTGCAGGGGCTGCTGGGAGGTAAGGGTCAGAGCCAGCACGAGTGACAGGCAGAGAGCTCAATGCTTCCCTCCCATCTCCGCACAGATATTCAGATTGCCCGATCCTGAGAAGTTTCTTCATGAATCACACTCACCATACTAAAGTATGTTGATGTAATTCAGCTATGGAGCAGGGGACCCACTGGAGAAGTCAGGGACTTCTCCACGGTAACCTGCTTTGTGATTAGGACGAAGCAGAGAAAAGCCCTGTTTTCCACAAAACAGGGCTTTTCTCTGCTTTATGAATAGACCCCTTAGTGATACATTTGTGTTCAGCTTTTGCCATGTAATGCACTATTGTCCAATTGTCCATATACTGTATTTTGCTGTGTAATGAGGTTTGACTGAAGACACTACAACTCTAATTTTGATACTTTGAAGTGTGTGAATTTAATCTGCCAGTAGCAAAATGAGGGAAACACACCTATAATATCATAAGATATTAGAATTTTTTTATATATTCAGTAAGGACTGGACACTAGAGCTATATGATTTAAAAAAAAAAGGCTTTCAGTCTTTAAGCTGAGAGGATGTCTTTATTACTTGTCTTGACAAACATCGATCTTATACTGAGTGGGGATGGCTTAATTAATCTGCTTTGAATTTTCATGTGATTGGTGAGTGCCCTCTAATGGCCAGGATGGCCACAAATCCTATATAAGTGCTACATTTCTATGTTAACTTTGTGGAGCACACCCATTGATAAACCAACCTGGATGTGAGTGCACATATCCCTTCTATACTAGCCAGCTGTCTCTTCACTGATGATGCATTACTGGCAGGAGGCATGGCCTTCCGGGGCCACAGCCATGCCTTCTCCCAGTAATGCATCACCAGTGAAGAGACAGCCAGCTAGTAAAGAAAAGGGGACACTGCACCCTGCCTGTGGCAGTACACTACTTTTGAAGTTGAAGCCACCATGGGGAAGCAGAAGTAAGCACTCCCCCGCACTGATTGGGGGGGAGGGTAAAAGGAGAGGAGACCGGCACAACAGCAGGGGCAACAAAATGAAATTCTAACTTTGCCCCCCAGCGTGAAATCATTCTGGTGCCCCTGATATATATATATATATATATCCACAGAATGGAGGCGGCACTCAGAGACTCCATAGGTAGGTGAAAAAACAGCCTGTGTATTTATTCAATGTATCGAGGGTCGAACCCTTGTCTTCAGGAAACACGGGGGTTGACCCTTGGAACATTGAATAAATACACGGGCTGTTTTTTCACCTACCTATGCAGTCTCTGAGATCCGCCTCCATTCTGTGGATATATTACGATTCATACTCCTTGAGGAAGGCACCTGAGCCAGTACCCAGGTGGAGCGGAGAGTGCCAGACCACATTGAGGATTATATATATATATATATGTATATATCTATCTATCATGGATGGAGGTGGCATTCGGACAAATCCAAACCAGATCAGGAATTAATTGCATTAATTCCTGCTCTGGTTTGGATTTGTCCGAGTAGCGCCTCCATCCATGCTGTATTGGACCATTTGCTAAAAAAGGTACCTAGGAGGGCACCAGGTCAGTATTTATCTGACATTGGAGTGCTGCAACAAGCTTGTGTTTATATATATATATATATATATATATATATATATATATATATATATATATTGAAAGAAGAATGGAGGGCGCAGGTATAAATCAACAGGTTCACAATTTCATTTATTTTGAACATATGCTCACATACATCTTGGTTTAAAACGGTGCACTCAGTCCTCCAGTCTATCCAGCATCGGAACCGCTCTCTCCCGTTGATGAATCTCCTTCTACCGCAGGGATCACGGATACCGTTTGCTCTTCCACCGGGACCAGGACCAAGTTCAGACCATCAGTCCTTTGCTCCACAGGCCACGCCCAACGCGTTTCGTCAATAGACTTCGTCAGGGGGTGTGGCTATGGTCTGTCATCTCCTTACTTTATACTAGGTCAAACACCTGCACTCCATTATCAAATTAACCTGTGCGGTCTACACAGATTCACAGACTTCTCCGCCTACACATCTTATTCTAGACATAAAACACACTAATTCAGTATAATTTAAAAGACTCATATACAATACGAACTCTCCAAACAGAGTAATATATCGGCACAAATCAAATCATACATTTCAATCATTAAAAAACCATCATATTTATATTAAAAAGAACTAACACATCCTAACTATTAAATTAACAGCCAGTGCTGATGTTTTAGCGCAGCATGCGCTGACGTAATATGGCCTGAAAGATAAAAAGATTTATATAAAAAAATTTATATAAAAAAATAGTACATATGTATACATATTTACGGACAACTGCTAAAAATCGATCATTCAAAAGACAAGCCCAGCAAGTGCAAATCATATACATATACTCTAATTCAGAGTCAGTCTTTTCTTTTAACCCCCTATAACCTGGATTCTAATTATAAACACCCATTGTTTCCGTAAGAACATCAGCTCCTGCATGTGGCAAAGGGATCAATGATCCGACTACAATGCCACACAGAGCGAGTTCCCCGGAATACCCCTAATGTAAAAATGGTGTGATGTCATAATTTTCATTCAATCCTAATGGGCTAATTGTTTCTAATGCATGAATCCAAAAGACTTCCCTTTTACTTAATTGTTTCAAAATATCCCCTCCTCTCTCATCAAGCCTAACATGTTCTAATGCCCTAAAACTAAACTTACTTAAATCCCCTCCGTTACACTTCAAGAAATGTCTTGGAACACTATGTTCTTCGCATTTTTTCACTATACTCCTTGTGTGTTCTAACATACGAATTTTTAGCTGGCGTTTCGTTTTGCCTACATAGCGTGCTCCACAGGCACACTCTATCATGTATATCACACAAGTAGTCTGACAATTTATCATTTCTTTTATATCCCAATGCTTACTTCTATCCCTATTCCAGACTTTCCTCCTTTCTTTACTTATGTAGGAGCACATTTTACATTTGCCACAGGGGAAAAAAACAGTTGTTTTTTTCAACCATGAATCGTCCTTTATTTTGGGTAAATTACTTGGTGCTAGAGAACTCTTCAAACTTCTCGCTTTCCTAAACACGACCTGCGGTCTTTCTGGTAACACCCCTTTCAGCACCAGATCTACTGATAACACCTCCCAATGCTTTATAAGAATATTCTTAATTTCCCTACTCTTAGTATTGTAACCTGTAACAAAGGGTAATAATGTACTTCTCCTTTCATTTTTACTCTTATAAGACAGGAGACTCGTTCTGTCTACCATATCTGCTTTTATCTTACATTTTTCTACTAGTTTGAGGGGATACTTTTTGTCGAGAAATCTTGTTTTATACAATTCCGTCTGTTGTTCATACATATCCTGATTTGTACAGTTACGTTTGACTCTTAGAAATTGCGAATAAGGTATGTTCATAATCCAATTTTTATAATGGCAACTATTGAAATGCACATAATTATTGCTATCAACCTTTTTTATGTGTGTATAAGTGCTTATCGTATCTCCTTGACCACATTCTCCTGTATCAATCACCAAATCAAGAAATTCTATTTTCTCAGTCTGGAAATTGGAAGTAAATCTTAAATTGTAATTGTTATTATTTAAATACATCATAAACATATCAAACCGTTCTTTACCTCCCCTCCATACCACCAATATATCATCTATATAGCGATGATATGAGAGAAGAGATCCAGAAAATGGATTGTTGTTATAAATCACCTCATGTTCCCATTTCCCTAAATAAAGATTAGCAAAGCTCGGAGCGTAGGGCGTACCCATTGCGCTTCCGCACTGTTGGTTGTAGAATTGTCCTTAGAACTTAAAATAATTATTTTTAAGCACTAATTCTATACATTGTACCAAAAACAATCTAAATTCTTCTGTAAGAGTCAAATCCAAGGAGAGGAAGTAGTAAACCGCTTCAAGTCCCTCTTTATGTGGTATGCTGGTGTACAACGACTCAACATCAATTGTACACCAGTATAAACCTTCTTCCCACTTCATATCACTCAGAACTCGTAATACATGAGTCGAGTCCTGCACATAAGACTTCAGTTGCGGAACATATTTTTTTATATGTATATCAACATATTCGGAAAGTCTAGACGTGGCAGATTCTATACCCGATATTATCGGTCTCCCCGGCGGTTTCTCAAGCCTTTTATGAATTTTAGGGAGAAAATAGAATATTGCCTCTCTAGGATTCAAATTGTATATATAATTAATTTCTTCCTTACTTATACAGCCATCACGATGTCCTCTATCCAGTAATTCTTTTAAATCATTCAACACCTGTCCACTAGGATCAGCAGGAAGTTTAGAATATGTATCTACGTCATTCAACAATCTATTTGCCTCCTCCAAATAATCAGTTCTATTCATCAGCACTACTCCTCCCCCTTTATCTGCCATCTTGTCAAATATAAAATACTTTTACTTACATACAAGGCTATTAACCAAACTGCACCATCATACATCTCCTCACTCATCTCAAAATATCTCCCTACCAGACCTCTCCGCTCTGCACAAGATCTGCGTCTCTCATCCACATGTATTACCTGTTCCCACTCAAAATTACAGGACTTTACCCGGGCTTCACCCACTCTGTGGAATGCACTCCCACGCACAATAAGACTCTCCTCTAGTCTCCAAACCTTTAAACGTTCTCTGAAAACTCATCTCTTCAGACAAGCCTACCAAATTTCAGACCCACACACATAACCTTCACAGCTTCCCTATCAAGTTACATCCCCTCTGTACAGTCCACATAAACTCACATTTTGTCTTCCAACATTGCTGGGTGATCATATCATATAAGAACCTAGCAACCTGGGGAACCATTATGTGACAGGTAGCATCTATCCTTGTGTATCAATGCCTATTTCCCTATAGATTGTAAGCTTGCGAGCAGGGCCTTCCTACCTCTGTCTGTCTGTCTGTCTGTCTGTCTGTCTTTGCCCAGTTTTGTTCTATAATTGTTGTTCTAATTGTAAAGCGCAACGGAATATGCTGCGCTATATAAGAAACTGCTAATAAATAAATAAATAAAATTTATAACCAAATCATGATTTTGTTCTAAGGTCTTGATAGCATCTCTTTCATCTTTTCCTAAGTTGTCTCTACATTTTACGTCACCTTTACATAATTCCTCAAAATCCCTCATAACTAGTTTAGAAAAGGTTTCTATATAGCTTCCCCTAGATTCAAGGGGATAGTAATTTGAGCCCAATTTCAAACCCGTTTTATTATCACTTTCTTTTAAATTATTTAAACTTTCATTTTTATTCTTCTCAAAATGACGTTTTAAAGTCAGAGTTCTTATAAATTTGTTAGCATCTATGAACAATTCAAAATTATTTGGGTTCTTATTAGGTGCAAAGGATAAGCCCTTTCGGAGTAATCTGATCTCACTCGGTGTTAAATTATGATCTGATAGGTTAAAAATACCTGTGGTTAATTCGCCTTCCTTTGTTTGTTTCCCTTTGCCTCCTCTCTTTCCTCTCTTTGTTCTTCTTGTATTTTCCTTTTGAGACCTGCTCTCGGACTGCCTGTATCTTCTATCCCTGTCAGACCCCATCTATCTCTTCTCCCCCCTCCCCTCTGAAAATTTTTTTGCTGCTGCCCCTCATAATTGGGAGTACTTAAGGGATCATATCTATTCCTGATGGGAACCATAAAATTCTCTCTTTTCTGTTCATACTTTCTGTTTCTATATGGTATTTTTTGCCAACCCTTCTGCTTAGGAGTGCGTTCTTGCCATTTATCACGATTCTCATGCATAAACTTTTTACTTACAATTTTTTTTGTATCATTCCACTTTCTTACATGTCCTTCCTTATAATCCTGTAAATCTCTTTGAAATTTCCTGACTTTTGTATCTATTATCTCTTTCTCTAATTTCTTAACTCTAGACTCACTATCTTTCATTAATTCAATAAATTCTTTCATTTCCTTCACAGGTTCTATTTTTTTATTGAATTAATTTAATTCTAAGTCGACTTCTTTTAATTCTTTCTTTCTCTCATGCAGTATTAATCTGATGAGACTAAAGGAACACTCATCTAATATTTCATACCATGCATCTGTAAATTTTTTGTTTTCATTTCCAAATGTTGGTGCTTTAAATAATCGTAATCCCCTCGGGATCCGTTTAACCTCAATATATTTCTCTAACGTGGTCAGTTCCCAGCTCATTTTCATCTCCTTAATTAGAAGTCTCTCTATTTGTGAGCACAAAGAATCAAGATCCATATTACCATCAGATGTGTGCATAACCTTATTTTCACCAGTACCTAAATGCTCATTAAAAATCTTGTGCCGTTCATCAAATCTCCTCTGTCTCAAATCCATGATTTATATACTTTAAATATAAAATCTAAAAAATGTATATGACCAGACCATATAAAACAACCACACAACTGAGCACTGTGGAGCTAAATATACCAAATGTCCAAGAAATAAAAAATAATACAATACAAATATATGTCAGTGCATAATAAATGCAGCAAGCCTAATGGTTAGAAAATGTATAGAGGTAAAAAGCTGCGCATTCAACACACTTTCCTTTAAAATGCTTTTAGTCCTTTGTTAATGTCCTAGGTCCCGTTCTGTGCGATGTACGCTGCCGCTTCCTCCTTTAGGGAATAGAGCCACTAATCCCAATGTGCATGTAATGAAAGAAGAATGGAGGGCGCAGGTATAAATCAACAGGTTCACAATTTCATTTATTTTGAACATATGCTCACATACATCTTGGTTTAAAACGGTGCACTCAGTCCTCCAGTCTATCCAGCATCGGAACCGCTCTCTCCCGTTGATGAATCTCCTTCTACCGCAGGGATCACGGATACCGTTTGCTCTTCCACCGGGACCAGGACCAAGTTCAGACCATCAGTCCTTTGCTCCACAGGCCACGCCCAACGCGTTTCGTCAATAGACTTCGTCAGGGGGTGTGGCTATGGTCTGTCATCTCCTTACTTTATACTAGGTCAAACACCTGCACTCCATTATCAAATTAACCTGTGCGGTCTACACAGATTCACAGACTTCTCCGCCTACACATCTTATTCTAGACATAAAACACACTAATTCAGTATAATTTAAAAGACTCATATACAATACGAACTCTCCAAACAGAGTAATATATCGGCACAAATCAAATCATACATTTCAATCATTAAAAAACCATCATATTTATATTAAAAAGAACTAACACATCCTAACTATTAAATTAACAGCCAGTGCTGATATTTTAGCGCAGCATGCGCTGACGTAATATGGCCTGAAAGATAAAAAGATTTATATAAAAAAATTTATATAAAAAAATAGTACATATGTATACATATTTACGGACAACTGCTAAAAATCGATCATTCAAAAGACAAGCCCAGCAAGTGCAAATCATATACATATACTCTAATTCAGAGTCAGTCTTTTCTTTTAACCCCCTATAACCTGGATTCTAATTATAAACACCCATTGTTTCCGTAAGAACATCAGCTCCTGCATGTGGCAAAGGGATCAATGATCCGACTACAATGCCACACAGAGCGAGTTCCCCGGAATACCCCTAATGTAAAAATGGTGTGATGTCATAATTTTCATTCAATCCTAATGGGCTAATTGTTTCTAATGCATGAATCCAAAAGACTTCCCTTTTACTTAATTGTTTCAAAATATCCCCTCCTCTCTCATCAAGCCTAACATGTTCTAATGCCCTAAAACTAAACTTACTTAAATCCCCTCCGTTACACTTCAAGAAATGTCTTGGAACACTATGTTCTTCGCATTTTTTCACTATACTCCTTGTGTGTTCTAACATACGAATTTTTAGCTGGCGTTTCGTTTTGCCTACATAGCGTGCTCCACAGGCACACTCTATCATGTATATCACACAAGTAGTCTGACAATTTATCATTTCTTTTATATCCCAATGCTTACTTCTATCCCTATTCCAGACTTTCCTCCTTTCTTTACTTATGTAGGAGCACATTTTACATTTGCCACAGGGAAAAAAAACAGTTGTTTTTTTCAACCATGAATTGTCCTTTATTTTGGGTAAATTACTTGGTGCTAGAGAACTCTTCAAACTTCTCGCTTTCCTAAACACGACCTGCGGTCTTTCTGGTAACACCCCTTTCAGCACCGGATCTACTGATAACACCTCCCAATGCTTTATAAGAATATTCTTAATTTCCCTACTCTTAGTATTGTAACCTGTAACAAAGGGTAATAATGTACTTCTCCTTTCATTTTTACTCTTATAAGACAGGAGACTCGTTCTGTCTACCATATCTGCTTTTATCTTACATTTTTCTACTAGTTTGAGGGGATACTTTTTGTCGAGAAATCTTGTTTTATACAATTCCGTCTGTTGTTCATACATATCCTGATTTGTACAGTTACGTTTGACTCTTAGAAATTGCGAATAAGGTATGTTCATAATCCAATTTTTATAATGGCAACTATTGAAATGCACATAATTATTGCTATCAACCTTTTTTATGTGTGTATAAGTGCTTATCGTATCTCCTTGACCACATTCTCCTGTATCAATCACCAAATCAAGAAATTCTATTTTCTCAGTCTGGAAATTGGAAGTAAATCTTAAATTGTAATTGTTATTATTTAAATACATCATAAACATATCAAACCGTTCTTTACCTCCCCTCCATACCACCAATATATCATCTATATAGCGATGATATGAGAGAAGAGATCCAGAAAATGGATTGTTGTTATAAATCACCTCATGTTCCCATTTCCCTAAATAAAGATTAGCAAAGCTCGGAGCGTAGGGCGTACCCATTGCGCTTCCGCACTGTTGGTTGTAGAATTGTCCTTGGAACTTAAAATAATTATTTTTAAGCACTAATTCTATACATTGTACCAAAAACAATCTAAATTCTTCTGTAAGAGTCAAATCCAAGGAGAGGAAGTAGTAAACCGCTTCAAGTCCCTCTTTATGTGGTATGCTGGTGTACAACGACTCAACATCAATTGTACACCAGTATAAACCTTCTTCCCACTTCATATCACTCAGAACTCGTAATACATGAGTCGAGTCCTGCACATAAGACTTCAGTTGCGGAACATATTTTTTTATATGTATATCAACATATTCGGAAAGTCTAGACGTGGCAGATTCTATACCCGATATTATTGGTCTCCCCGGCGGTTTCTCAAGCCTTTTATGAATTTTAGGGAGAAAATAGAATATTGCCACTCTAGGATTCAAATTGTATATATAATTAATTTCTTCCTTACTTTTACAGCCATCACGATGTCCTCTATCCAGTAATTCTTTTAAATCATTCAACACCTGTCCACTAGGATCAGCAGGAAGTTTAGAATATGTATCTACGTCATTCAACAATCTATTTGCCTCCTCCAAATAATCAGTTCTATTCATCAGCACTACTCCTCCCCCTTTATCTGCCATCTACGTAATGATAAAGCTAAATTTTTTTATCGTGTATATAACCCTTTATGAGGTCTAAGAACACTGTACGCTATCTACGTAAGAAGTACCGTAAGGGTACGCAAGTTGCGTATCGATCGCTTAGCCGTGATCGAGACGCTCAGGCGTCACGTTCACTCACGGCCAAGTGATCGCAGGCAGGCAGAATATTGGCTGTTGACTTATCGTAATGATTCGCTATAGCGTAGCAGCGCTCGGGACCACGAGGAGATCACCAGCGATGCAGACGCTCACAACGTTAAACCTTTATATCTATACCTTCAGCAATGAAATACACAGTAAACCTTAGTGTGGAGACAATGTGTAAGTGCAACCTTGTGTAACTTGATTACCTACAAAGCTGCTTGAGCGTCACCGACGCTCAGAGAATACTTAACACTATAAAGAATACACAGATACCTGGCTTAGGGTCCGAAACCTATTATATGTATTATGACTATTACTTGCAAAAAGAATCACAGTACAAAGCATACACTACAGTATAACATAAACCAACTAACCAGATAACTACACAGGAAATACAATACAATACAATTTAAGTCTAATCAAGGGAAAATACGAGAGAAAGAGAAGAGAGGGAGAGAGAGAGAGAGAGAAATGGCTCACAGTAAGACAATATGATTACGGAGAAAACTTACGCACAAGGGGAACGATCGCATGCGCCTCGATATCCAGCTCCCGATTATCAGCAATGAGAACCGTTGAAGAGAGAGAAGTTGGATATGGTCGGCCTGCTATTTATGCTCCACACACAATACAATTCAATGGTCCCTACAATCTCATTGTTCATTGGACACAGGAATTCGGCTTCGCATTATAACAAAAGGTCATAGGTTGATTCATACAGGTGGGCTGTGACTATTTCCAACTGCTCAGGTGGGAGGGAAACTGAGTTTCCCGCCGCATGGGTAATAAAGTGCAAATAAAGTAAATGTTCATAAACTTCTTATGTCCATAACTATTCGCACGAGCGATTGATCTGCTTCAAACCAACACCGGAATATTTCTAATTAAATATTCTTCCGATGGATACTAAACACCACTGTATTACTCCTATCTGACCCTTCGTATCAAACAAAGAGGGATTCCTCTGTTCATGAACATTCTATATTAACCAAACTTTCAGAATCTATCAAAGGGACCATGATCTACAAAATACATTATTAGTGAAAATATGTAATGATTGAGTCGCACGCTACGATCGCATAAACTCTACCGTAAATACGCATACCATGCGCCTGCGGGTGCCCGCGACTGTGAGTATGCGCACGTACGGGAGAGCGTACGCATGCGCAGCACGGACCTGTGTGCGGTGCAAATATGGTAGCGTGCATAGAGATATTTTTCTGACTTTGACAGTCCACCCTTTGGCAGTCAATAATAACTGCCACTTCCTGAAAACATTTCAAAAGGAGAAAAATATATGTCAGGGGTTAATTCATTTCCATGGTTGGGTAAGGGAGGAGAGAGGAGTAGGTGGGAAGAGGGTATGACCTAGTGAGATAGCAGAAGCATGTGTGTATGAGTCCATGTTTGGGGGGTCATGTATCATCGTGCCGTACGTGTTGTAAATCAAGCTTCGAGGTATTGCGAAGTATACATTTGAATTCCTTCTTATCCCGTGGTACAGGTCTGTGGATGGGCTGTCAAACTTTACCGAGCTCTTTTCGGATTTTGAACAAAATGGGGAGCACATTTTAGTTGATGATACATGAATGGGGGAATATGTGATTGCTGATATCTGTGCCTGTATTCCCTATACTATGTGTGTCATTACCTGAGGGTTGTAGAAATGAAGAAAATACATAATTTCGGTAAATGCGGTGGTATTCTATGTCAGGTTAATGTACATCTGTCGGTTGAAGTTTTGTTCGGTATCAGTTGAAAGTCGTCTTCTTTGCGCTGTTTTGCTCATTAAGCGTGAGCAATAAGCTTTGTCAATGCCATTAGATTTACAAAAAAAATGTTGGGCTAGCGTAATTTTAAGAATTCTAGGGAAACTGGGGATCCATGGCAAAGTTCATCAAGTGTCCATAACTCAAGTGGTCAAAACTTCTTCTTTGGTCTATCCGTTGTCTGTATAGCGTCTCATCAACTTCCTCGTCCAAGGGGGTCTTGTTATCTTGGAGAAAAACCAGAAAAACAGGTGAAAGAAACGGACCGTAGAAATCGCATTTTCATCACATCATTGTTTCTATCGTTGGGTCGTAAATCAAATCCAGGTTAATTACAGTTTCCTCACTCCTCAAACTCATCACTCTGGTACTTTGTTTGCACCTCATTAAAGCCTGCCCGCATCTAAATATCAATCCAATCGATATAACGACACCTAAGATACATAGTAGAAACTTCCCAACATCCATTATGACTCCTTGAGCCCAGTCTCCCAAACCGGAGAACCAATTTCGCGGGTTCAACCATGACACCCAACCAGTCAGCTCATTACCTACAGCAGCAAGAGTGAGATTGTGTTTTCGACGAAATTCCCACTTTAATTGGAGAATATCGTCCATCTTTTGGTCTATGACCTCTACCGGATCCTCGGTGCTATTCGTGATATACGTGCAACACTTCACGCCGTACTGTGTTGCTAATGTAACACAATATCCGCCTGTCACTGCTGTGAGGTAATTAAGAACCATTCTATGCTGTACCAGTTCTGTTTTATAAGCCTGGAGTTCTCTTCCAGTATATCTAAACGTGTCATCATACATTTCAGTGATATTATCTAACAAATTGGCGAGTGCGGAAATGTATCTATAATTCATCATTCCTCGAGCGGTGCGAGTGAAATCTAACGCCACCAGAACCTGAATCCCGGTGGATTCATGGATCAGATCAGAGGCCGGATGCTCTAACCTTTCTGACAGTTGTCTTTTAACGAGGTGCTCGTAATGAGTGTGAGTATAAGGAGCTTGGGCACCACGGTGTATGTCTTTCATTTTGTCATGTGTTACAGTCATTACTTCAGGCAATACTCTTCCAATATAACACAATCCTTCAGAGTTTGGGGCAAGCCACTTGTACGCCTTTCTCCCGCATATGAAATATGCATCATCGGGGAGAACATATGGGACGGAGAAAGACATTACCATATTACACACCTTCCAGGTGAAATCTCCTAGCCCTAACTCTTCCATCTGCTTAATGCACGTATCCGGTTGTACGATATGTGCACAGTATCCTGGTGATACTTCTCCAACTCTAGTAATCCTATTTCCTAAGGTGTATCTATACCGGAAAGATTTTCCTCTACTGGCTATGTGGTGTACAAGCTCTGTATCTGTAGGCATTCTATCTGCTCTGTGTGAAAAGGTCATGGTGTGGTCGCTCCATGATACTTCCCAATTTCCCGGCTTTCTGGAATTGGAGATGTTAAAACATAATAGGGACCTATCCACGTGGTATTGGTGGAGCTTCAAACTAGGAGGGCTGGAGATATTAAACCTCCGGTCCACCGGTCTCCCACCATTTAACTCAAGTACCTCCCCTATCGTTAAAGGAAATGGTACTAGCCCTGATTTGCTATGACCCTGAGGTACTTGAGAGCATACCCAACAATCTGTTTTGTTTAATACATTACCCACTAAGGAGTGATAATCACTCAATGGATGCCGGTCCATATGGATATTAAAACTGGATTGGCATTTCTTAATGCACCCATCTTCAATGACATTGTTACAGAGCCTACAGATACAGTTTTCTTCAGCTAACAATCCGTCACAATTTCTTCTATGGTCAATGCTATCAGATCGTTTTCTGATACTCGCCTTTGCTTGTTGGTTAGGTTGATCTTGGAAAACTACGCCTCCATCTTTATCATCAGAACCCATTCCAGAACCTCTATCGACCTCCATGGTACTCTCGCCGGAACAGACTGCTCGGGTCAACATCATGGTCAACAGGAAAATCCGGATCACAGTCTCTTGGGGCGAGTCCATCTTTGAGGAGGAGACGAAGAAGAATGAGAAGGAGGAAAAATACATTTGAGGGAGAGGGGATGGGAAGTGGCGAAAAACAATAAAAGGGAGTGGGGAGTCGACAACAGCTCTCGGTCTTCAAGGCTCAGGTGCCGCCTCAGTCCTCCTGGAACAGACACTCCAGTGATACAACCTCTACCGTCTGTTCCTTATCACGGGACTTCTCTGGATCAGCAACCTTCTTGCAGTGGGATGAATGGACCCAAGTCTCTCTCTCAGCAACCTTCAATGCTGTCGTGCTAGTCAATAAGACCTGGTATGGTCCTTCCCATCTGTCAATAAGGCAACCTGAGCGTAGAAAATTTTGTATCATTACATAATCCCCAGGTTCAATGTCATGACAACTACTATCAGGTAGATCAGGAATCACCAACTTTAGATTATCATTTTGATTCCTTAACTGTTTACTCATGTTAATCAAGTACTTTACAGTTACTTCATTGTTACATTTCAAATCATCCTGAGGGTTAATCATGACATGCGGTTGTCGACCAAATAAGATTTCAAAGGGGGACAGATTAAGAGGGGCCCTGGGAGTGGTTCTGATACTGTACAATACAATGGGTAAAGCTTCTGGCCATGTCAATCCTGTCTCTGCCATCACTTTACTTAATTTATTTTTAATAGTGCTGTTCACTCTTTCGACCTTCGCACTCGCCTGTGGACGGTACGGAGTGTGCAGCTTGCTATCAATTCCCATCAACTTACACATTCCTTGAAAGACATCACCTGTAAAATGGGTACCCCTATCGCTTTCGATTATTCTAGGGATACCATATCTACATACAAATTCCTGCACAATTTTCTTAGCTGTAAACATAGCGGTATTTGTAGCTGCAGGAAATGCTTCGACCCAATTCGAGAAAACATCTATACAAACAAGTACATATTTCAAATTCCGACAAGGGGGTAATTGTATGAAGTCAATTTGTATTACCTGGAAAGGGCCGCCGGCAGGTGGGATATGGGATGGTTCTGTTGGTATTGCCTTTCCAATATTCTTTCTCAGACAGGTAAGGCATGACATTGCTCTTTTACTCGCATGAGAGGAGAATCCTGGGGCGCACCAATAGGCTCTTACCAATTTGCACATTCCCTCCTTGCCTAGATGAGTCAGCCCGTGAGCTGCTTCAGCCAGACATGGAAGATATGCTCTGGGGGCCACTGGTTTACCATGTCCATCCGTCCAGAGTCCTGAGGACTCTTGGCCACATCCCTTTGCCTTCCAGACTGCCTTTTCCTGTGTGGAACACAAATTTTGCATTTTACACAACTTCTGTGTGTTGATGGTATTGAATACCATCAGTTGTGTGGTGTCTGTCTGTATGGGGGTAGCAGCTGCTAACTTAGCAGCTTCGTCTGCTCGGCTGTTACCAAGTGATACCGGGTCTTGGCTATATGTGTGTGCCTTACATTTTATAACAGCCACTCTGTCGGGTTCCTGTATCGCTGTTAGAAGCCTTTTTATGTGAGCTGCATGCGCTACCGGTGTACCAGCTGCCGTCATGAAATTTCTGAGGCGCCATAGGGCTCCGAAATCATGGACTACCCCGAATGCGTATCTAGAATCGGTGTAGATATTGGCTGACTTACCCTTAGCCAATTCACATGCTCTGGTTAGGGCGACCAGTTCAGCAACCTGGGCTGAGTGAGGTGGGCCTAGCGGTTCCGCTTCTATGGTGTCTTGGTCATCTACGACTGCGTATCCAGTACACAAGTCTCCCGAGTCTGACTGTCTGTGACAACTACCGTCCGTGTAGAACGTGAGTTCTGCATCTTCCAGTGGGTTGTCACTGATGTCAGGCCTTGCGGTAAAATTTTGGGTCAAATATTCCATACAATCATGTGTATCTTCCTTTGTATTAAATCCTCCTTCCCCAGCACTCTCACCTTCCACCCTTTGTGCCTGACCAGGCACACCTGGGAGATATGTTGCAGGATTTAATGCACTGCATCTCCTTTTGGTGATGTTTACGGGGGCCATTAGTGCCAATTCCCATCTTGTAAACCTCGCTGATGAGACGTGTCTGGTTTGGGCAGAATTCAATAAGGCTGATACCGCATGTGGCGTATGGATTGTGAGGTTGTGGCCTAGCACGACATCTTCGCTTTTTGTCACTAGCAATGCTATCGCAGCAACGCTTCGCAAGCATGTGGGGAGGGATCGCGCTACCGTATCTAGCTGAGCGCTGTAGTATGCAACTGGCCTGCTGGCATCACCGTGTTTTTGGGTTAGTACGCCTGCCGCGCAACCAGCACTTTCTGTTCCGTATAGTTCAAAGGGTTTCCCATAGTCTGGCATACCTAGTGCTGGTGCCTGTGTTAGGCACTGTTTAAGTCTCTCAAATGCTGTTTCGGACACGTCTGTATGCGAGATCCTATCAGGTTTGTTTGAGGAGACCATTTCCTGCAAAGGTAACGCTAAAATGGAAAACCCTGGGATCCAATTACGGCAATACCCACACATTCCTAAAAACGTTCTGATCTGTTGCTGGGTTTGTGGCAGGGTCATGTCTCTAATTGCTTGGATTCTATCAGCGGTCAGGTGTCTCAGTCCTTGTGTTAGACAGTGTCCCAAATATTTTACCTTAGTTTGGCATAATTGCAACTTGTCTTTGGACACCTTGTGTCCGGTGTCTGAAAGATGAAACAGGAGCTGTTTCGTATCCTTCAGAGATGCTTCCAGTGAATCTGAACACAGTAATAAATCGTCCACATACTGTATCAATACTGATCCACTGTCTGGTTGAAAAGACTGTAAACAATCATGCAAAGCCTGAGAAAATATACTTGGACTATCTATGAAACATTGGGGTAATCGAGTCCACGTGTATTGGACTCCTCTGTATGTGAATGCAAACAAATATTGGCTGTCAGGGTGCAGAGGTACCGAAAAGAAAGCAGAGCAGAGGTCAATAACAGTGAAAAATTTGGCAGTGGGAGGGATTTGCATTAGGATGACAGCTGGATTTGGCACTACGGGGAACTGACTCTCAACTATTTTGTTAATCCCCCTTAGATCCTGCACTAGCCTGTAACCCCTCCCCCCACTCTTCTTAACAGGGAAGATGGGACTATTGGCAGTGCTGGACGTTCTTACCAGAATGCCCTGTTGTAGCAAGCGCTCTATTACTGGGTAAACTCCTAACTCCACCTCTGGCTTCAGAGGATATTGTGGGATTTTTGGAGCTATCCTACCATCTTTTACTTGTACAACTACTGGAGCTACGTTTGCCATTAATCCAGTGTCCTGTCCGTCTTTTGTCCAAAGTGACTCTGGTATCTGAGATGTCATCTCTTCTACTTGGGATGGATTCCTATTTGTCATAATGGTATGTGACATTAATTTTGATGGGAAGTCTAACATGTCTCGCACTTCCTGAGCGTGTTTCTCAGGTATGTCCAAGAATACACCTTCAGGAGTACAATAAATGACGCACCCCATTTTACACAGTAAATCTCTTCCCAGGAGATTGGTTGGTGCCGATGCAGCCAGCAAAAAGGAATGCTTGGTATGCAAAGGCCCTATTGTAATCTCGGCTGGTTTGCTAACAGGGTAGTGCTGGACTACTCCTGTTACTCCCATGGCTGGAATTGTCCTACCAGTGGTCCTCATGCCCACTGTCGAATTTATCACTGACTTGGCCGCCCCTGTGTCTACAAGAAAGTTTAAAGTTTTACCAGCTACATTAATTGCGACCTCGGGTTCACTTTCAAGGTTGGCAATCAATTTCACTGGCTGCAGATTACAGGTATGGCCACACCCCTATTGGGTATGGTGACCTCCCTGAATCCCGCTGGCAGCAACTATTTGTGAGGGAGATAGTTGGGAACTACCAGAGGCATGCCAGTCTCTGTTTGGGGGATATCTTTTTGTTTCCCCTGTATGTGGCTCATAACTCCGTTTCTGCGGACCTTGCTCCCAATGTCGTGTGTCGTGTCGTTGTCTAGGGGGTTGGTATGATCTTTGCGAATTTTTCGCTCTACAGTCTCGTGCATAGTGCCCCTGTCTTTGACAAGAATAACATGTTATCATAGTTGACTTACCCATAGGGTTGGATGGTACATACGCAGGCTGCTTTGTGGTAAGAGCCTGTATACTTACTGACATTAGCTTATCACTCTGCGACTCCCTGTGTCTGGTGATGTTTCGGTCGTGATCAATAGCAGCCTCTCTCAAAGTGGACACTGACAGACCTCGCCAACATGGTTGCGTGGTCTGTACCCTTGCCTTTAATGTTTCCTTCAAACCATCCATTAGTACAGACACTGCTATTTCTCGATGGTTTGGATTTGTCCTAATGTCCTCTATACCAGTGTACTTTGCCATTTCTAATAGTGCCCGGTGAAAATATTCTGCAGCTGTTTCTGACTCTTTTTGTTTAATGGAAAATATTTTGTTCCATTTAACAACTGCTGGGAATTGCTCCTTTAACTGTAAGTTTATCCTTCTTACGTTATCTTTGTTGTACACATCTGTAAGAGGTACATCCAGATCTAGTCCACAATCAGCTAAAAATTGAGCTGAGTCGACATTGGAGGGTAAACAAGCTTTTAGCAATATCTGCCAATCTTTATTATTGGGCTCTAAAGTGTTTCCTAAGTCTGTGATGTATTTTTGGCTGGCAACTAAATCTTTTCTAGGGTCAGGGAATTCAGACACTATGGTCCTTAATTCCATTCGGGAAAATGGGCTGTACATGGCAATGTTCCTTATGGGAGTGGCTCCTGATACATCTGTTTTCCCATTGGGAACTGCTATTACCCTAACAGGAGTAATTCTAACAACCTCATTCTGTGTAGATTCTACAGCTTGTGGTGAAATAGTCTCAGTATAATGTATGGTGCCGTACTTACCAGTTGATACGACCTCACCTATCCCTCCGCTAGGGGCCTTTACTAATCTCGTGGGTGTTGCTGTGCCTACTGTGGTCTCTGCTATGGTGGCTGTTAGAGAGAGCGCTGAAATCGTTGTCGCTTCGTCCTCTTGATCACACTCCTGAGGAAAGTTCAAAACAGGGTACAACTTGCACGGGTTAATACTTGCATGGGTTAATGGGTTAACATTATCATTAACATTTACACCGTTACTAAGTGATTTTGTGTTACCCCTTAGTGCGTCTTTCTCCGTAATCAACTTCTCTCCTGATATATATGGTGGCGGCGGGGCCGTGGCAATTAGTTTTCTGTTAGAGCCAGATCCTGCCGCCTGAGCCAAACCTCTCTGTATCTCACCTTCCTGTTGCCACAACTGTAAATAATCATAATGCTGAACTCGTCTCTTTGTTGATTTTATGAGACATATCCTCCTCCTTAAATTTTGTAACACCTCTGGGCTGAAGCTACCTATTCTTGGGAATTTCTCCCGGTCTTGTACCGTCATTCTCTCCCATTCATCACATAAAACCTCTGTGTGACTTCCATATTTCTCACACATGATATACCTGGCCGACTAATTGGTCGGACTACTGAATCAACCCGAACCGAGGTTGATCGCCCCCTACCTGAACAACTGGCCCCCATAACTCTGCAGGCGTTGCTTGCTCTACCTCTGATCTCTATATCAAGGTCGTCAGCGAACCCTTACAGAAAACCAGATTGTTCACAATAGGCCGACGGTGGCGGTTTACCGAGTACCCCACTCACTCGCCCACGCCGACCAATACGACCTGATCACACCGATATGGTGCTGGCGTACTCGACCCAGGGCACCTATAAAAACCGTTGTTTACTGGAACATGTGAGGGTTATCCGCAGAACACTTACTCTTTCCAGTAAAGGTGAGGTTTGTCAGATAGTTCCTGAGTGACCAGCGAACTTCCCTTCTTGAAAAATAAAAAATTACACAAATCACGTCAGAATGTACAAATAGCGTTTGTGACCCCTTTACTCTAATGGTACTAGGTCAGATTACTAACTACTGTACACAATTACGTGCGGTCCAGTCGTTCAGTACACAAACAACTAAGCTTGTGTACAGAAAGACCAATGGAATCGAAACTTACGACTGCGAATTCCTTCAGCCAGAGCTTGTACGGCCTATATGGGTCTTGCACCAACCCTTCTCGGTGTTGTGCCTCTGAACTGTATAGCGGACTTCCCTGTTTACTGTACCTGGACCTCCTGGTCTGTTATGACCTCCTGGTCTTGTTCTGTACGACCTCCTGGTCTGACCTCCTGGTCTTGTTCTATACTGGTCCGCTATACTCTAATGCTCAAATATTATGTTTAACCAAGGATGCCTCCCTAGCCACCGTGCACGTCACTTACACGCGTGTACCTCACGAGTACTCGAATTTTCTTGTGGTTCAACCTTTAAGTTATATAAACTTATGTAATACAAAAACACTCACTCATCACATGTACACTTTTGCTTCTATTTCTATTTCTGCGCAGAAATTTTTCTTTAGCCCAGCTGTGTTACCAATTAGGAGCAGGATCTGTTAATTTAAATTGTGGATTTCCAAAAATAGACTTGCGTTATTTATCGCCTGTGGCGCTATTTACCGCTTTGCGTTACTTATCGCGTTGCGTTAAAAATCAACTTATCGTGACGAGCTACGTGGGCGTAACCGGACGCTCCGTTGCGTAATGTACGCTGCGTGCGTCCGCCTTTGGATTGCGTACACAAGTCTTTTGTTAGGGACACGTGTACGCAAAGCAAAGATCCACCGTAACACAATTTATATTTTTATCAATGTAGATGATCCCTGGTCATCTACCACACAACACACTGACTTCGCCTTATCTCCCAGGCAAAACTGTGTGTTTGTCTATCTTTTAACTATATTACCTTTACTCTTAAACTATGAAATAACGGCAAATCTTTTTTTAGCACTTCTATCGACTATAAAACTGGCAGACAGGAGAGTGATATACGAAAATGAAAAAAGAAAAGAAATGCAGATATATGTGTGCGTGCGTGTGTACGCAAGACAGAAAAATACAGTTTTAAAAGACACTAGCGTTTTGTTCTTACCTCCGGTTCCCGGATTCCTTCAGCACTCTTTTATCTAAGCGAAGCAGACGCTTATCCCGTCAGCACTACGAGACAACCTCCCGCCCTTTGCTGAGGGATAATGTCTGCTGATCTACCTAGTGCAGATATGTGAAGGACAGGACGAGCCGCCAATTGATAAAGCTAAATTTTTTTATCGTGTATATAACCCTTTATGAGGTCTAAGAACACTGTACGCTATCTACGTAAGAAGTACCGTAAGGGTACGCAAGTTGCGTATCGATCGCTTAGCCGTGATCGAGACGCTCAGGCGTCACGTTCACTCACGGCCAAGTGATCGCAGGCAGGCAGAATATTGGCTGTTGACTTATCGTAATGATTCGCTATAGCGTAGCAGCGCTCGGGACCACGAGGAGATCACCAGCGATGCAGACGCTCACAACGTTAAACCTTTATATCTATACCTTCAGCAATGAAATACACAGTAAACCTTAGTGTGGAGACAATGTGTAAGTGCAACCTTGTGTAACTTGATTACCTACAAAGCTGCTTGAGCGTCACCGACGCTCAGAGAATACTTAACACTATAAAGAATACACAGATACCTGGCTTAGGGTCCGAAACCTATTATATGTATTATGACTATTACTTGCAAAAAGAATCACAGTACAAAGCATACACTACAGTATAACATAAACCAACTAACCAGATAACTACACAGGAAATACAATACAATACAATTTAAGTCTAATCAAGGGAAAATACGAGAGAAAGAGAAGAGAGGGAGAGAGAGAGAGAGAAATGGCTCACAGTAAGACAATATGATTACGGAGAAAACTTACGCACAAGGGGAACGATCGCATGCGCCTCGATATCCAGCTCCCGATTATCAGCAATGAGAACCGTTGAAGAGAGAGAAGTTGGATATGGTCGGCCTGCTATTTATGCTCCACACACAATACAATTCAATGGTCCCTACAATCTCATTGTTCATTGGACACAGGAATTCGGCTTCGCATTATAACAAAAGGTCATAGGTTGATTCATACAGGTGGGCTGTGACTATTTCCAACTGCTCAGGTGGGAGGGAAACTGAGTTTCCCGCCGCATGGGTAATAAAGTGCAAATAAAGTAAATGTTCATAAACTTCTTATGTCCATAACTATTCGCACGAGCGATTGATCTGCTTCAAACCAACACCGGAATATTTCTAATTAAATATTCTTCCGATGGATACTAAACACCACTGTATTACTCCTATCTGACCCTTCGTATCAAACAAAGAGGGATTCCTCTGTTCATGAACATTCTATATTAACCAAACTTTCAGAATCTATCAAAGGGACCATGATCTACAAAATACATTATTAGTGAAAATATGTAATGATTGAGTCGCACGCTACGATCGCATAAACTCTACCGTAAATACGCATACCATGCGCCTGCGGGTGCCCGCGACTGTGAGTATGCGCACGTACGGTAGAGCGTACGCATGCGCAGCACGGACCTGTGTGCGGTGCAAATATGGTAGCGTGCATAGAGATATTTTTCTGACTTTGACAGTAAACGTAACTGTACAAATCAGGATATGTATGAACAACAGACGGAATTGTATAAAACAAGATTTCTCGAAAAAAAGTATCCCCTCAAACTAGTAGAAAAATGTAAGATAAAAGCAGATATGGTAGACAGAACGAGTCTCCTGTCTTATAAGAGTAAAAATGAAAGGAGAAGTACATTATTACCCTTTGTTACAGGTTACAATACTAAGAGTAGGGAAATTAAGAATATTCTTATAAAGCATTGGGAGGTGTTATCAGTAGATCCGGTGCTGAAAGGGGTGTTACCAGAAAGACCGCAGGTCGTGTTTAGGAAAGCGAGAAGTTTGAAGAGTTCTCTAGCACCAAGTAATTTACCCAAAATAAAGGACGATTCATGGTTGAAAAAAACAACTGTTTTTTTTCCCTGTGGCAAATGTAAAATGTGCTCCTACATAAGTAAAGAAAGGAGGAAAGTCTGGAATAGGGATAGAAGTAAGCATTGGGATATAAAAGAAATGATAAATTGTCAGACTACTTGTGTGATATACATGATAGAGTGTGCCTGTGGAGCACGCTATGTAGGCAAAACGAAACGCCAGCTAAAAATTCGTATGTTAGAACACACAAGGAGTATAGTGAAAAAATGCGAAGAACATAGTGTTCCAAGACATTTCTTGAAGTGTAACGGAGGGGATTTAAGTAAGTTTAGTTTTAGGGCATTAGAACATGTTAGGCTTGATGAGAGAGGAGGGGATATTTTGAAACAATTAAGTAAAAGGGAAGTCTTTTGGATTCATGCATTAGAAACAATTAGCCCATTAGGATTGAATGAAAATTATGACATCACACCATTTTTACATTAGGGGTATTCCGGGGAACTCGCTCTGTGTGGCATTGTAGTCGGATCATTGATCCCTTTGCCACATGCAGGAGCTGATGTTCTTACGGAAACAATGGGTGTTTATAATTAGAATCCAGGTTATAGGGGGTTAAAAGAAAAGACTGACTCTGAATTAGAGTATATGTATATGATTTGCACTTGCTGGGCTTGTCTTTTGAATGATCGATTTTTAGCAGTTGTCCGTAAATATGTATACATATGTACTATTTTTTTATATAAATTTTTTTATATAAATCTTTTTATCTTTCAGGCCATATTACGTCAGCGCATGCTGCGCTAAAATATCAGCACTGGCTGTTAATTTAATAGTTAGGATGTGTTAGTTCTTTTTAATATAAATATGATGTTTTTTTAATGATTGAAATGTATGATTTGATTTGTGCCGATATATTACTCTGTTTGGAGAGTTCGTATTGTATATGAGTCTTTTAAATTATACTGAATTAGTGTGTTTTATGTCTAGAATAAGATGTGTAGGCGGAGAAGTCTGTGAATCTGTGTAGACCGCACAGGTTAATTTGATAATGGAGTGCAGGTGTTTGACCTAGTATAAAGTAAGGAGATGACAGACCATAGCCACACCCCCTGACGAAGTCTATTGACGAAATGCGATGGGCGTGGCCTGTGGAGCAAAGGACTGATGGTTTGAACTTGGTCCTGGTCCCGGTGGAAGAGCAAACGGTATCCGTGATCCCTGCGGTAGAAGGAGATTCATCAACGGGAGAGAGCGGTTCCGATGCTGGATAGACTGGAGGACTGAGTGCACCGTTTTAAACCAAGATGTATGTGAGCATATGTTCAAAATAAATGAAATTGTGAACCTGTTGATTTATACCTGCGCCCTCCATTCTTCTTTCATTACATGCACATTGGGATTAGTGGCTCTATTCCCTAAAGGAGGAAGTGGCAGCGTACATCGCACAGAACGGGACCTAGGACATTAACAAAGGACTAAAAGCATTTTAAAGGAAAGTGTGTTGAATGCGCAGCTTTTTACCTCTATATATATATATATATATATATATATATATATACAGTGCATCCAGAAAGTATTCACAGCATCTCACTTTTTCCACTTTTTCTCACATCTTGTTATGTTAAAGCTATATTCCAAAATGAAATAAATTCATTATTCATTTTTCCCTCAAAATTATACACACAATAACCCATAATGACAACATGAAAAACGTTTTTTTGAGGTTTTTGCAAATGTATTAAAAATAAAAAACGAAGAAATCACATGTACATAATTATTCGCAGCCTTTGCCATGATGCTCAAAATTTAGCTCAGGTGCATCCTGTTTCCACTGATCATCCTTGAGATGTTCCTACAGCTTAATTTGCATCCTCCTCTGGTAAATTCAGTTGATTGGACATGATTTGGAAATGCACACACCTGTCTATATAAGGTCCCACACTTGACAGTGCATGTATGAGCACAAAGCAAGCATAAAGTCAAAGGTATTGTCTGTAGACCTCCGAGACAGGATTGTCTTGAGGTGCAAATCTGGGGAAGGGTACAGAAAAATATCTGCTGCTTTGATGGCCCCAATGAAAACAGTGATCTCTATCATCCATAAATGGAAGAAGTTCAGGACCACCAGGACTCTTCCTAGAGCTGGATGGCAATCTATACCGAGTGATCAGGGGGAAAGGGCCATAGTCAGAGAGATGACCAAGAACCTGATGGTCACTCTGTGGGAGCTACAGCATTCCTCTGTGGAGACAGGAGAACCTTCCAGAAGGATAACCATCTCTGCAGCAATCCACCAATCAGGCCTGTATGGCAGAGTGGCCAGGTGGAAGCCACTCCTTAATAAAAAGCACATGGCAGTCTTCCTGGAGTTTGAAAAAATGCACCTGAAGGACTCTCAGACAATGAGAAACAAAAATCTCTGGTCTGATGACAAAAAGATTGAACTCTTTGGTGTGAATGCCAGGAGCCATGTTTGGAGGAAACCAGGCACCTCTCATCACCAGGCCAATACCATCCCTACAGTGAATCATGGTGGTGACAGCATCATGTTGTGGGGATGTTTTTCAGTGGCAGGAACTAGGAGACTAGTCAGGGTGGAGGGAAAGATGAATGCAGCAATGTACAGAGACCTCCTGGATGAAAATCTGCTTCAGAGCACTCTTGACCTCAGACTGGGGCAACGGTTCATCTTTCAGCAGGACAACGACACTAAGCACACAGCCATGATATCAAAGGAGTGGCTTCAGGACAACTCTGTGAATGTCCTTGAGTGGCCCAGCCAGAGCCCAGACTTGAATCCGATTGAACATCTCTGGAGAGATCTGAAAATGGCTGTGCACCGACGCTTCCCATCCAACCTGATGGAGCTTGAGAGGTGCTGCAAAGAGGAATGGGCGAAACTACCCAGGGCAATAAAAAAAAACACTAAAAGCAAGTCCAATTTGGTGCATTTTTCTGAAATAATTTTTAAGGTGACAAATCATAAACTTGTATGGCACAATACAGGCGTTTAAGCACAATAGGCACACAATCCAAGAAGTTGTAAATAAAAGTAGAATGTGTAATTGAAAAACTAAACTGACATCATTCAGTTCATGGAGTGTTATGATTTTTAGAATTCTGTCAAAAGGTCTCCCTAAATGACAGATTTATTATTTTTTAAGTAAAAATTGCAGACAATGCAAATCAGTAGCTGTGCATTTTGTTGTCACTTTTTGTTTATACGGAAGATGTCACACTGCATAAGAAGAGTGAGGGAAAGTAAAAATGACATTTAAAGAAATGAGAGGCTATTCCAAATGCATTGTGATCAAAAATAATTCTGTGCTTTACAAATATATTTATACCATGAGTGTCTTAAGGCTTGCTGTACCTCCCAACATGACCCTCTCCAGGAGGGACAGAATGCTCTGCTCCTGGACTTACCTCTTAATTTATGATTGCCATCACCTGCGCTGAAACACCTTTCTTATCCATTAACCTGTTCAACACAGGTGCCAGCAATCATACATTAAAAAGAAAGTCCAGTAGCAGATAATTTTGTCCCTCCCGGAGAGGGTCATGTTGGGAGGTATGTTAAGGTTAGTGTCATACAGTATGTTATTGAAGCTATGATTAAAGCACAGTGTGCAGTCACTCTAAGTGTAAATAATGAATTTATATTATAATGCAATAGATTACTTCCTGTGCTACATTAAAAATGAAGGTTCCCTGCATGGTTCTTCAAGATATAGTACTAGGTGGAGTCTTGGCATTTAACGTCTACAACAGCAAGCACATGGAAATGGCTGTGAGTTGGTACACAAATGTGGTTAATCCACAGGTTCTCAAACTCGGTCCTCAGGATCCCACACAGTGCATGTTTTGCAGGTGTCCTCACAGAATAATTAGCTCCATCTGTGGACATTTTAAAATGTGTCAGTAAGTAACTAATACACCTGTGTACCTAGTGGGTTAACTGCAAAATGTGCACTGTGTTTTAGAATCTTTGGGTTAATCCATACTGTACATCTGACAGAGGTTTAATATTTTTTTCTATTAATGCTGCATAGGACAAATATGCTATTGTTATGGGCTGCACAGTGTATAATTCTGGTTTTCAGTGGATGGTATAATTACTGTAATATTGTATATGTTATTGTGATTTCATGTGTAATAATTACATATGTACTACCCCTTTCACACCTTTAACTCAAGTCCAGCTGCTTAGAACTCTGTCTACATTGCAGGCTGGACTCAAGTTACTGCCAGGTCATCCCTTTGCCTGCTCTTAGAGATTACATCATCTCCAAGTCCCGGTGATCCATCTCTGCATTATTTTAGCATGACCCGGGTCATGCTTTCACACTGAAGACTACCTTGGTCAGTCCCAGGTTCAACCATGGTCACATAATAGGTCAAATTCCTGGAGACACCAAACCTGTGTAGTCCCTTTCAAACCAGGCCAGGACTGGGGTTGCCATGTCAATATCCTATACTGCCAATGAACCATAGCAGAGTATTTGTCGGGAATACTCTGCTGTATAATCACCTGCAGCTCCTATCTCTCCAACTGGGAAAGATTCACCACTAAAGAGTATACTCCGCTGTTTGAACTACAGGGTGCTTCAAAAGTTGCTGTACAAAAATGAATACTCCAGTAAGGTATGGGTGAGGTTGACTATCTTTTAGGTTATGTACCGAACATGGGCGCCATCTTGAAATCAGACATCTTGAATCTAAGTCAGTTTTTTCAAATGGAAAGGGTGTCATCTAACATGTCAAACAACATCATAATTTGCTGAAAAGTTTATTGTTTTACATTTCCAGCTGCAATAATTCTGAAGCTTTAAAAAATGTGTTACACTAGTGTATTGTAGCAATCTACACGCATTATCTTTTTCTCATTTTCACCTGAACTAACAAAAGGTATAAAAAAATGTAAATTAAAGAAGGAGGTTAAAACTCCATGACTAACAAGCTATAACAAAACTGCTAGGTCTAAAACATAATTGTAAAGGACTTAGGGGGTCATTCAGATCTGATCGCTGCTGTGTGTTTTCACACAACGGGTGATCAGGTACTAACTGCGCATGCGTATGCACCACAATGCGCATGTGCGTTGGACAGCAACTAAAAGCATCGCTGGTCAGTGCGGGATTGTGGAAAAAATCAAATCCCATGGGCGTTCGCAAGGTGATTGACAGGAGGAAGCAATTTGTGGGTGGTAACTGACTGTTTACTGGAGTATCTGGAAAACGCAGGCATTCCCAAGTGTTTTCAGGCAGTGTGTCTGATGTCAGCTCCGGCCCCAATCAGCCTGCTCTGATCGCACTGTAGGAGTAAGTCCTGGGCTGCGCAGAAACTGCACAAAGTGGATTTTAGCAGCTTGGTGTACACATAGGATCGCACACTTGCACGGCGAATATACACCCCCCCTGGAGGTGGCAACTGTCTGAATGCAAGACAGCAAAATTAGCAGCTCAGTGATCAGATCTGATTGACCCCTTTAGCACTTTCAAACATTAGTCCATATTAAGCAATAATTTGTGGTGGTTGTACCACTCTGTGGACTGAAAAATTTGAAGATATATTCTTTATTGTTTGGGTCCATCTGTTCAATGGGGGTCATTCTGAGTTGTTCGCTCGCTAGCATATTTTAGCAGCATTGCACATGCTAGGCCGCCGCCCTCTGGGAGTGTATCTTAGCAGAATAGCGAACAAAAGATTAGCAGAATTGCGAATAGAAAATTCTTAGCAGTTTCTGAGTATCTCCAGACCTACTCACAGATTGCGATCAGCTCTGCCCGTTTCGTTCCTGGTTTGATGTCACAAACACGCCCTGCGTTTGGCCAGCCACTACCCCATTTCTCCAGACACTCCCGCGTTTTTTCCTGGCACGCCTGCGTTTTTCCGCACACTCCCAGAAAACGGGCAGTTTCCGCCCAGAAACACCCACTTCCTGTCAATCACACTCTGATCACTTCAACGAAGTTTGGATGTGAATATATCTACTAAGTTTTGTGCTAAAATACTTACCGCATGCGCACTGCGTACCATGCGCATGCGCATTTTTGCCTTAATTGCTCCGTTGCGAAAATCGGCAACGAGCGAACAACTCGGAATGACCACCAATATACAGACCCCATTTTCAATAATGCCCCTTTCTCATTTTCTGGAAGGACAGCCCTCCTGCAAAGTAAAGCAACTGTAACATTTATTGTTTAACCTTGTTGAGAGAGGGAGCAGAACTAGAAGTCTGGTTAATAAAAAATAAAAATAAATCTTAGCTACAGTTAATTATACCAAGAGTAGTGGAATAAAATGCCTTCTGTGAGGGCCCAATGACCAGTTGGAAAAATTAGAGATGTTGACTGAAGAGAAAATATAACATTGATAAACCAAACAAGTTTATTCCAGAATCTTTTAATCTTGCCACATTCCCAAAAGCAGTGTAAAAAAATCCCATTGAAGGAGTAACACTTAAAACATTCTCACAATTCTGTCAATATCACGTTTATGTTGTGCAGGGAACATAAAAGATCTGTGATTCATTCTAAAGCAAACTTCCTGAAGGTATGTAGAATATGGCATTTGTAAATTGATATAAAAATATTTTAGCAAATCAGTAATGTCACAAATTGTGGAAATGTGTTTCCAAGCTTATCCATGGAAGAGAGAGAAGAGATATTTGTGAAGTCAGGATATACAGATGGAACCATGCTAATCGTGGCTCCGTCTGTGCCTGGGAGCACCAACCTGGGTCACTGATAACTGGCACTCTGTGTCCATGTAAAGCCCCGATCAGACAGCCTTTTTGTCATGCAGCTCCCCAAAATCTCCCAAATAACAAAAAACAGTATTCCATACCTGCGTAATGCAGTGCAGAATACTTTGGGACACACAGTTAAATATTGACCAAGTTACAGTGCTGGTCGGATACAATGCAGGTTACAGTGTGGGTCATATACAGTGCAGGTGGATACAGGGCAGGTTGGATACAGTGTAGGAGGAATTCATTGCAGGTTGTATATAGTGCAGATCACATGCAGTGCGGGTCGGATACAGTGTGGGTTTGATACAGTGTGGGTTGGATACACGGTAGGTTACAGTGTGAGTTGGATACAGTGCAGGTTGGATACAGTACAGTTAGGAGTGCAGGATGGATATAGTGTGCGTTGGCTACAGTGCAAGGTCAGATACAGTGCGAGATACAGTGCAGGTCAGAGTGCAGGTTGGATATCGTGTGCATTGGCTACAGTGCAAGGTCAGATAGAATGGCTACAGTGCAGGTCAGATACAGTGCAGGATACAGTTTGAGTCAGATACAGTGCAGGTCAGAGTGCAGGTTGGATACAGTGTGGGTTAGATACAGTGTAGGCTACAGTGCAGGATGGATACAGTGAATGTCGCATACAGTAAGGGTTTGCTACAGTGCAAGGTCTGATACAGTGCACATTGGATACAGTGCGAGATACAGTGAAGGTCAGATACAGTACGGGTCGCATACACTGTGATTTGTACATGTTGTGGGTCAGATAAAGCATGGGCCAGATAAAGTGCAGGATACAGCGCAGGTCAAATACAGTGTGGGTTGGATACAACACCGGTCAAATAAAGTGTGGGTTGGATACAGTGCAGGTCAAATACAATGCGGTTTGGATACAGTGTGGGTCGGATACAGTGAAGGTATCAGTGCAGGTTAAATACAATGTGGGTCAGATACAGTGTGGGACAGACAGCACAGGTTACAGTGCAGGTCAGATACAGTGCAGGTTAGCTACACCAATAGTGTACTTACTGTGACAAAAGGTCCTCAATGTGGGGTTGTCAGTGTTGTCTTCAGCGTGGTGGTGCCAGTAGTGTCGGCAGTGCAGGGGTGCCAATGGTGTCCTTTGAGCGGTGGCGTCGGCAGTGCAGAGGTGTCAGCGGTGACCTCAGTGCGGTAGTGTTGGCAGTGCAGAGATGCTAGCGCTGTCCTCAGTGCAGTGGTGCCAGCAGTGTCAGCAGTGCAGGGGTGCCAGTGGTGTACTCATTGTGGTGGTGCCAGCAGTGTCAGCAGAGCAGGAGTGCCAGGGGTGTCCTCAGTGTGGTGGTGCTGGAAGTATCAGCAGTGCAGGGGTGCTAGTGGTGTCCTCAGTGTGGTGGTTCTGGCAGTATCAGCAGTGCAGGGGTGCCAGGGGTGTCCTCAGTGTGGTGGTGCTGGAAGTATCAGCAGTACAGAGGTGTGAGTGGTTTCCTCAGTGTGATGGAGCCGACAGTGTCAGCAGTGCAAGGGTGCCAGCGGTGTCTTCGTTGTGGTGGAACCAGCAGTGCAAGGGTGCCAGTGGTGTCCTCAGTGTAGTGGTGCCAGCAGTGTTGGCAGTGCAGGGGAGCCAGTGGTGTCCTCAGTGTGGTGGTGTCAGCAGTGTCGGCAGTGTAAGGGTACCAGCAGTGTCCTAAGTGTAGTGGTGCCAGCAGTATAGGCAGTGCAGTGGTGTCAGCGGTGTCCTCAGTGCAGTGGTGCCGGCAGTGTTGGCAGTGCAGGAGTTTCATTGGTGTCCTCAGTGTGGGGGTGCTGACAGTGTCATCAGTGCAAGGGTGCCAGCAGTGTCCTTAGTATGGTGGTATTATTATTATTATTACATTTTATTTATAAGGCGCCACATGTGTTTCGCAGCGCCGTACAAAGGACAGTACAGGGGACAAAACATTGCATTACAGTAAATAAATAACAAATAGAGTACAGGTAACAGAGCACCACACATTCTCAAGACATAATACAGCTAAGATGTAAGTATTGAGGGAGTGATCATCGTACTACTAGAGGCTGGTGGCCATAGATGGAGATGAGCCTTTACTAGCAGGATAAAGATGGTCATTGAGTAGGGGAGAGCTGTGAGTGAAATGTGTTGAGACGAGGGCTTAGATAACAAGAGGAAAGAGGGCCCTGCTCTGAAGAGCTAATAATCTATTGGGGAGGGGCGACAGACAGATGACAAGAGGTGCAGGCAAGTGGGAGGTAGCCTGATGGCAGTATGCAAGCAAAGCTGAGATGTTCACGGCATGAGGCAGGGGGGTGGAGGCGCGGCCTCCACCCCCCTGCAGTATTGGCAGTGCAGGGGTGTCAGTGGTGTCCTCAGTGCGGTGGAGCTGACAGTGTCAGCAGTGCAAGGGTGCCAGTGGTGTCCTTAGTGTAGTGGTGCCAGCAGTGTAGGCAGTGCAGTGGTGTCGGCTGTGTCCTCAGTGTGGTGGTGCCGCAGTGTCGGCAGTGCAGGGGTGTCCTCAGTGTGGTGGTGCTGTCATTGTCGGCGGTACATGGGTGTCAGCAGTGTCCTAAGTGTGGTGGTGCCAATAGTGTCGGCAGTGCAAGGGTGCCAGCAGTGTCCTCAGTGCAGTGGTGCTGGCAGTGTAGGCAGTGCAAGGGTGCCAGTGGTGTCCTTAGTGTAGTGGTGCCAGCAGTGTAGGCAGTGCAGTGGTGTCGGCTGTGTCCTCAGTGTGGTGGTGCCGCAGTGTCGGCAGTGCAGGGGTGTCCTCAGTGTGGTGGTGCTGGCATTGTCGGCAGTACATGGGTATCAGCGGTGTCCTAAGTGTGGTGGTGCCAATAGTGTCGGCAGTGCTAGGGTGCCAGCAGTGTCCTCAGTGCAGTGGTGCTGGCAGTGTCGGCAGTGCAGGGGTGCCAGCAGTGTCCTCAGTGTGATGGTGCCAGCAGTGTCAGAAGTGCAGGGGTGCCAGCAGTGTTGGCAATGCGGGAGTGCAGGAGGTGTCTTCAGTGCTGGAATGCTGGCAGTGTCCTCAGTGCAGGCGGTCGGTAGTACAGGGGGTGCGGGTGGTGGTGTCAGCAGTGTGGGGTGGTGTCAGCTCTGCAGGCAGCGGAGCACGTGGTGGGGGCATCCATCTTGCCCCATTATACTCAATAGAGACACACTGATTGGCTGAGAGCTGTGACAGATGGCTCTCTCAGCCAATCATTAGTCAGCACTTTGAATACAATGGGACTAACAGCAGGATCCAGAGGTTTTGCCTCAACTGGGTATCCGGGGAAGGCAGGGAAATACGAGCTGTGTCTCAGATAACCCTAGATCCCCTAGGTTTGGGTCTCTGAGAACCGAACCTGCTCATCTCTAAAAAAATAATAATACAATTAAACAACTAATAAATTAATAGATGTCCCACTGGTAAGGCAGTCAATCAAGACACATAGGGGGTCATTCCGAGTTGTTCGCTCGGTAAAAATCTTCGCATCGCAGCGATTTTCCGCTTAATGCGCATGCGCAATGTTCGCTCGCAAGGCGATTTTAGCAGAGTTGCTCACGCTAAGCCGCCGCCTACTGGGAGTGAATCTTAGCATCTTAAAATTGCGAACGATGTATTCGCAATATTGCGATTACACACCTCGTAGCAGTTTCTGAGTAGCTTCAGACTTACTCGGCATCTGCGATCAGTTCAGTGCTTGTCGTTCCTGGTTTGACGTCACAAACACTCCCAGCGTTCGCCCAGACACTCCTCCGTTTCTCCGGCCACTCCTGCGTTTTTTCCGGAAACGGTAGCGTTTTTTCCCACACGCCCATAAAACGGCCTGTTTCCGCCCAGTAACACCCATTTCCTGTCAATCACATTACGATCGCCAGAACGATGAAAAAGCCGTGAGTAAAATTACTAAGTGCATAGCAAATTTACTTGGCGCAGTCGCAGTGCGGACATTGCGCATGCGCATTAAGCGGAAAAACGCTGCGATGCGAAGATTTTTACCGAGCGAACAACTCGGAATGAGGGCCATTATTGGTTCAAATTCTCAAATCACCATATTCATCAATACATCATGTTCAATATTATATTATATAAGAGTTTTTTAATTATCATAAAACGAACAATGGATTATTTGACATTGTTATAAACGTCTGCGACGCAATTATATAAAATTATTTTTCCATAAAATAATTTACATCAATTATACATAAAAATTATGTCTACAGTATGTCACAGAATGCGTCTCCGATTATGTCAAATTCTCGCATAATTCAATCAGTTGATTGGAAACCAACGCGTTTCGTCCTTAGGACTTCATCAGGGGTTAATATCCAATTCTTGCATAAAAGGTACTCGTCACTGGTTTATTCTCAGTACATCAAATCCAAACAATATGGAGACACCTAATTAATGTTCATCAACACAGGGTATCAATTTGGCTCCATCAGCAAACAATCAATAATTAAAATAATATGGAGTGCTGAGATAATCCTTCTCAATGTAATAGGATTTTCCTCATAGCTACCTAGGCCCCAAAGAGCACATAATTCAAATAAGAAAAAGAGGTGCAATGAGGTAGCTGGATGACTAAGCTTAGTGACCCAAGTGGGTGGCACAAACACCTGGCCATCCAGGAGTGGCACTGCAGTGTCAGACATGATGGCACTTTTAAAAAATAGGCCCCAAAGAGCACATAATGAAAAGAAAAAAAAAGTTGCACAGAGGTCGCTGGGTGACTAAGCTTAATGACATAAGTGTGTGGCACAAACTTCTGGCCCATA
Source organism: Pseudophryne corroboree (assembly GCF_028390025.1). Classification (NCBI taxonomy): domain Eukaryota; kingdom Metazoa; phylum Chordata; class Amphibia; order Anura; family Myobatrachidae; genus Pseudophryne; species Pseudophryne corroboree. The sequence goes on from NC_086444.1 coordinate 923,544,693, forward strand.
TAGGAGTGGCACTATAGTAGCAGACAGGATAGCAGTTTTAAAAACTAGGCCCCAAACAGCACATAATTGACAATGTACTTCACTTTAATCGTCACTTGACAATGACTTCTGATGAATGTGCTGCAGGTGATGTATAAGGGAGGATGTTCCATGGTGGTTACCATCCTTACCCCTACTTATTATACTTATTATGGATTGATAAAGTCAACAGATGGCTTGACACCGGATTTGTGGAGAAATAATTCCACACCTGAGAGGTGGCTTTTTTAGTATTTTGCACAGGCATGACAATGGGCTTTTTCATCCTGTGGCCAACAACTGTCTCCAATGGTGCCTTATTCAAACAAACCACATCACTATCAGAATCCTCACTGTCATCTTCCTCCGCAGCGCCAGCTATATCTATATACTCCTCATCCTGGTGTACTTCTACAGTGAGATCCTAAATCTCAATATAAGCAACTGGACTGGCGGTGCTCCTCCCAGCTTTGCAGGGGGTGTGCTAATGGTGGTAGGAGCCTCCTCTTCCCATACAGTGTTGTGAAGGTCAGGCCTAGACATCGCAACCGCAGACAGTGCTAGCACCCCTGTATTTTCACAACACCCCTGTAATTTTATAGCATACAAGACAGGGCCAGTGTAATGTTATTTGAATAGCAACACCCCTATATTTTACAGCATACAGCAGTGTGCTTTTAATTTTTGACAACTGCACTTCTGAATTTTTACAACATACAGGGCCAGTGTAGTGTTATTTGAACAGCAAAATCCCTATATTTTAAAGCATACAGCAGTGTGCTTTTAATTTTTAACAACTGCATCCCTGAATTTTTATAGCATACAGGGCCAGTGTAAAGTTATTTGAATAGCAACACCCCTATATTTTACAGCATAGAGCAGTGTGCATTTAAATTTTAACAACTGCACCCCTGAATTTTTACAACATACAGGGCCAGTGTAATGTTATTTGAACAGCAACACCCCTATATTTTATAGCATACAGCAGTGTGCTTTTAATTTTTAACAACTATACCACTGAATTTTTAAGCATACAGGGCCATCAACACCCCAATATTTTACTGCATACAGGGGCAGTGTGCTTTTAATTTTTAACAACTACACCTTCTGAATTTTTACAGCATACAGAGCCAGCAGCACCCCTATAATTTACAGCATACAGCAGTGTGCTTTTAAGTTTAACAGCTGCACCCCTGAATTTTTACAACATACAGGGCCAGTGTAGTGTTATTTGAACAGCAAAATCCCTATATTTTAAAGCATACAGCAGTGTGCTTTTAATTTTTAACAACTGCATCCCTGAATTTTTATAGCATACAGGGCCAGTGTAAAGTTATTTGAATAACAACACCCCTATATTTTACAGCATAGATCAGTGTGCATTTAAATTTTAACAACTGCACCCCTGAATTTTTACAACGTACAGGGCCAGTGTAATGTTATTTGAACAGCAACACCCCTATATTTTATAGCATACAGAAGTGTGCTTTTAATTTTTAACAACTGTACCACTGAATTTTTATAGCATACAGGGCCATCAACACCCCAATATTTTACTGCATACAGGGGCAGTGTGCTTTTAATTTTTAACAACTACGTCTTATGATTTTTTACAACATACAGGGCCAGCAGAACCCCTATAGTTGTACAGCATACAGGAGGATAGTGCCCCTGCACCATGTACAACACAGTGAGAGAGTGTTACAGAGTGGTAACACTGGATCCCAGAAGACATATTAGGGGGTTAGGGTCCAAGTCAGAACTCCCATAGGTGAATGCACTGGGCAGAAATTTGACCCAGGGAGCCTGTTCTGGGCCTGTCACTGGATAGATATGGAATAAAACTTCACAGACAGGTAACATCGGATCCTAGAAGACATGCTATAGGGTTGGGGTCCTGGTCTGACCTCCCATTGGAGTATGTTGGGCAGAACTTTGAAACAGGGGTCCTGTTCTGAGCATTACACAGCCATGGAGAGCACCACACTGTGAGGGAGGTGCCACTGCCTTCTCCATCCCCAGACTGCTAGCTGACCTCAGTACCTGGCCCCCAGAAGCCTTACAGAACATGGGGATCACCTTACTGTACATGTGTCTGCTCTCATGATCCTCCCTGCCATCGAGTTACAGGAATTCCTTGGTCCCAAAGGTACATGATCACCTGCTGCTGCATCCAAAGGACACTGCTTCACTGCTGATCCACAGGGCCTGCCGACTGGGAGGAAGAGCACTGAGACAGGGTTGCATGCTGCAGACACCATCTTGCTGCAAGCACACTGCCCTCTTGCTGCTATTGAAAGCAGAGGCCACCAGGACAGCCTTGTTTGTCACCTACTGCCTGTTTCTGCCACCTGTTCCCACTGTAACAGTGTTGGGCCTGGGAAAAAATTCCCAGGGCCCTATCCCACTGGGAATCCTTCCACTGCTGATCCTACAGCTGGATGCTAGCTACATTGCCTCCCAGTCACCTACTATCTCCCTGTTACCCCAGCCTTCCCTGTCACCCACTATCTCCATGTCACTCCTACCTCCCCAGTCACCTTCTATCTCCCTGTCACCCCTGCCTCTCAAGTCACCCACTATCTCAATGTCACCCCTGCCTTCCCAGTCACCCATTGTCTCCCTGTCATCCCTGCCTCCTCAGTTACCCACTATATCCCTGTCACCCACTATCTCCCTCTACCCTTGGGGGTACCATTGTGTGACCACACCCCTTCCTTGTGAGCCCACACCCTCTTTTGCACCTTCGGTATGTGCTGTCCATTTTAAAAGATTAGACCATCAAGGGGTGCCAAAATCTAGAATACTATAAAAAAAAAACTTAAGCTCGGGTCGGCCCATGGATTAGGACTACTGGTGACATCCCAAAAACAAAAATGACACTGGGCAGCCACATCATGGGTGTGTTGGGATAATTACTAAGCTATAAATTATTTTAAATATGTTGACAATACATCTAACTAATTGATAACTTAATACATAAAAAAATTAAAACTGGGTAACACTGGATAAATATATATCTGTATATCTCTATCTATCCTACCTATCTATCTATCAATCTATCTATCTATCTATCTATCTATCTATCTATCTATCTATCTATATATCATCATGTGTGCATGTGTGTGTGTGTGTGTGTGTGTGTGTGTGTGTATATATATATATATACACTGCTCAAAAAAATAAAGGGAACACTTAAACAACACAATGTAACTCCAAGTCAATCATACTTCTGTGAAATCAAACTGTCCACTTAGGAAGCAACACTGATTGACAATCAATTCCACATGCTGTTGTGCAAATGGATTAGACAACAGGTGGAAATTATAGGCAATTAGCAAGACACCCCCAATAAAGGAGTTGTTCTGCAGGTGGTGACCACAGACCACTTCTCAGCTCCTATGCTTTCTGGCTGATGTTTTGGTAACTTTTGAAAGCTGGCGGTGCTTTCACTCTAGTGGTAGCATGAGACGGAGTCTACAACCCACACAAGTGGCTCAGCTAGTGTAGCTCATCCAGGATGGCACATCAATGTGAGCTGTGGCAAGAAGGTTTGCTGTGTCTGTCAGTGTAGTGTCCAGAGCATGGAGGCGCTACCAGGAGACAGGCCAGTACATCAGGAGACATAGAGGAGGCCGTAGGAGGGCAACAACCCAGCAGCAGGACCGCTACCTCCGCCTTTGTGCAAGGAGGAACAGGAGGAGCACTGCCAGAGCCCTGCAAAATGACCTCCAGCAAGCCACAAATGTGCATGTGTCTACTCAAACGATCAGAAACAGACTCCATGAGGGTGGTATGAGGGCTCGATGTCCACAGGTGGGGGTTGTGCTTACAGCCCAACACTGTGCAGGACGTTTGGCATTTGCCAGAGAACACCAACATTGGCAAATTCGCCACTGGCACCCTGTGCTCTTCACAGATGAAAGCAGGTTCTCACTGAGCACATGTGACAGATGTGACAGAGTCTGGAGACGCCAAGGAGAATGTTCTGCTGCCTGCAACATCCTCCAGCATGACCGGTTTGGCAGTGGGTCAGTAATGGTGTGGTGTGGCATTTCTTTGAGGGGCCGCACAGCCCTCCATGTGCTCGCCAGAGGTAGCCTGACTGCCATTAGGTACTGAGATGAGATCCTCAGACCCCTTGTGAGACCATATACTTGTGCGGTTGGCCCTGGGTTCCTCCTAATGCAAGACAATGCTAGACCTCATGTGGCTGGAGTGTGTCAGCAGTTCCTGCAAGACGAAGGCATTGATGCTATGGACTGGCCCGCCCATTCCCCAGACCTGAATCCAATTGAGCACATCTGGGACATCATGTCTCGCTCCATCCACCAACGCCACGATGCACCACAGACTGTCCAGGAGTTGGCGGATATCTTTAGTCCAGGTCTGGGAGGAGATACCTCAGGAGACCATCCGCCACCTCATCAGGAGCATGCCCAGGCATTGTAGGGAGGTCTAACAGGCACGTGGAGGCCACACACACTACTGAGCCTCATTTTGACTTGTTTTAAGGACATTACATCAAAGTTGGATCAGCCTGTAGTGTGTTTTTCCACTTTAATTTTGAGTGTGACTCCAAATCCAGACCTCCATGGGTTAATAAATTTGATTTCCATTGATAATTTTTGTGTGATTTTGTTGTCAGCACATTCAACTATGTAAAGAACAAAGTACTTAATAAGAATATTTCATTCATTCAGATCTAGGATGTGTTATTTTAGTGTTCCCTTTATTTTTTTGAGCAGTGTATATATATATATATATATATATATATATATATATATATACAATTTGTACAGTGTCCGGCTCTCACTTAATGCTGCCCATCTGCGCCCGGTGCCCGCATGCAGGGAAAAGTAGATACACAAATAGTAATATGCAGCACTCCTGGCGTCTTGAGAAATCAATCATATAATGCACATTCGTTTGGCAACGTTTCAGTGCCGTTTATTGTGGCACTTTCGTCAGGTTTAACAACAAACAAGGACAAACACTTACCTATATACCCCTGTGCACCAGTGTGAAAGCGCTGCTCCGTTGGCGGGACCAGTTCCCGGGCGGGTGGCGCGTAACGTGTGACGTCATCAGCCGATGCGTCATCACTGTGCTCCCCATCACCATAGCTACCAGGATACAACAACAACAGATCATAGCGTATATTGGAGAATGCCAGTTTACATGACACAGTCACTATACAGTAAATGGTCACCATTTGCATTAAGTTGATATATACAGCACAGTAGCAATCAAACTACCTGATGTTAGTGAACAATCTTAAAGTAGCATGTTATTTTGATATTTTAAAAAAAGATAGTCACAATGGGGGGGTTTAACTACTAACACACAGCATAATACGTAGTCTAATGCTTGCCCCAAGGTACTGGGTAGTTTAATCAAATACCCCACTATGCACACTGATAATTTACAAAAAACAATTTAATCCCAAGTGCTCGTTAAGCCCCTTGGGATGCAATGTACCCAACTGATGGATCCAACGTGTCTCCAGTCGTAATAATCTAAGACCTCGATTCCCTCCCCTCATGGACTGGGGGACATGATCTATCATGCGGTACCTCAAAGATACCAAAGAGTGTCTAGCTGTTAGGAAATGTCTAGCAACCGGTTGGTCACTATGGCCAGTGGTAATAGCAGCCTTGATGGCCGATCTGTGGGCTGCCATACGTTCCTTGAACATTCGTTCGGTCTTCCCCACGTATGACAGCCCACAGGGGCACACCAGCTGGTAAACCACATATCTGGATGAGCATGTGAGACGGTACTTGATGGAGATGGATCTACCAGTAAGGGGGTGTTGAAATTGGTCACCAGGGATAAGGAATTGACATGTAGTGCAGGTACACCTAATGCATCCCTTTCTACTGCTGAGGAAGGTAGTGGTATCACGAGTATTGGTTATATCAGCCTTCACCAGTATATCTCGTAGATTACGATTTCTAGAGTAACAACACATAATTCTAATATCCTGTAAGGGGAGATCAGTATCAGACTGCACTACTGGCCACAGTTTTTTTACTTTCTGCTGAATGGCTCGGCTTTGATAGCTATATCGATTGACCCATGGTAAGAACTTATCTGATCTAGTTTTATTACTAGATATCAGTAGTTGCTGGCGGTCCTTGCTAAGGGCCTTAGCTTTCGCTGCATATAGGTCTTGCCTCGGGTATCCCCTTGCTACAAATTTATCTAGCATGATATTCATTTGGGATTCCGCTAATGTGATATCAGATGTAATACGTCTGATGCGGATAAATTGTGAGTACGGGAGCCCCCGTATTAGCGGTCCAGGGTGACAGCTCTCAAAGTGCAACAGATTATTTCTATCGGTAGGTTTTGTATACAGGGAGGTGGTAATCTGGCCCTCATTAATTTTAATTTCTACGTCTAAGAAATTAATTGATTTGTTACTAATGTTGTATGTAAATTTAACCGCATGGTTCTTACAATTATGTTGCTCAATCATTGCTATGAATGCCTCCTCTTTGCCTCGCCAAAAGATTAATAAATCATCAATAAAGCGATAATATAATACAATATTACCACTGATCACTGGGTCACTAAAAAATATGTCCTCCTCAATCTCGAACATATACATGTTACTGTACGACGGGGCCACACTGGACCCCATCGCACAACCCCTCAGTTGCAGATCTAGGATGTGTTATTTTAGTGTTCCCTTTATTTTTTTGAGCAGTGTATATATATATATATATATATATATATATATGAGATGAACGGGTTCGGTTCCCAAAGAACTGAAATCCCCCTCCCCAAACATCCTGTTCTGAACCAGGATCTGAGTCTGGCTCTGTACTTTCTGCCAGACTTGGAAGCCAGAATGAGGCAAAACATTACTATCCCGCTGTCGGAGTCTCACGGGATTTGGATTTCATATAAACAGCCGTGTATCACCACCATTTTCAGTCCAGACTTAGAGAGTGAGGGAGACAGACCTCTGTCTCTCTCTGTGGGTGGTGGCATCGTGTGGGTTTATTATGTGCTCTGTAAGGGTGCTGCTGCAGTCGCTGTGGTGTACCTGTGCTGTGTTAGGGGTGTTGTCCAGGCTGTCCTGGGTGTCACTAGTGTTTCATGTGCTGTAACATCTGGGTGCTGAAGCTGTACATAGGTGTTGCTGTCCTGTCTGTCACTGTGTGCAGGGGCACAGTCCTCCTCCTGTATGCTGTAAAATATAGGTATGCTGCTAGCCCTGTATGTTGTAAAAATTCAGGGGTGGAGTTGTTAAAGCCTAAAAGCACACTGCCCCTGTATGCTGTAAAATATAGGGGTGCTGATGTTAAAATAACATTACACTGGCCCTGTATGTTATAAAACTTCAGGGGTGCAGTTAAAAATGAAAAGCACACTGCTCCTGTATGCTGTAAAATATAGGGGTGCTGTTGTTAAAATAACATTACACTGGCCCTGTATGCTGTAAAAATTCAGGGGTGCAGTGACAATAAATGCTCACTGGTTCTGTGTGCTGTAAAAATACAGGGGTGCAGTGGAAATAAATGTACACTGGCATTGTCTTGTATGCTGTAAAATTACAGGGGTGTTGTGAAAATACAGGTGTGCAGGTACTGTCCTCAATTCCAATGTCTAGGCTGGGAGGAGCAATGCCAGTCCAGTTGCTGATATTGAGATTGAGGATGTCACTGTAGACATACACCAGGATGAGGAGGATATGGGTGTAGCTGGCACTGCGGAGGAAGTTGACAATGAGGATTTTGATGGTGATGTGGTTTGTTTGAATAAGGCATCATTGGAGACAGTTGTTGGCCACAGGATGAAAAAGCCCATTGTCATGCCTGGGTAAAATATCAAAAAAGCCACCTCTTAGGTGTGGAATTATTTCTCCACAAATCCGGACAACAGGTGTCAAGCCATCTGTTGACTTTGTCAATATATAATCAGTAGGGGTAAGGACATTTACCACCTAGGAACATCCTCCCTTATACGTCACCTGCAATGAATTCATCATAAGTCATTGTCAAGTTCAGAAATTTGGATAATAGTGTAAGCAGTCCACTGAAACCTAAATGATGTGGTTTGTTTGAATATTTTTTCTCTTTGAGGCTGAGGAAGTAAACACTGAAGGGGGAATCTGAGGTTGAGGATGACATCTTACCACTGTAGAGCCAGTTTCTGCAAGGAGAGATTTTTTTTAGTGGAGGCCCAAACAAACCAATCATTTCAGCCACAGTCATGTGGCAGACCCTGTTGCTGAAATGATTTGTTTGTTAAAGTGTGTATGTCCTGTTTATACAACATAAGGGTGGGTGGGAGGGCCAAAGGACAATTTCAACTTGCACGTCTTTTCTTTGCCACATCATTCCAGGGGTGCTGCCCTATATGAGGATCTGCCCTTTTGCCCTATCAGTCTAGTGGTGCTGCCCCACTGCAATTTAAGTCTAGGGTGCACTTGCCTGTCTGCTGTGCTGTGTAATTCTCCAAAGGTGCTGCCAATGCTGTATAAGTTCAGGGATGCTGCCGTATAAATCCAGGGGTGCTGCTGTAATTGATACTAGGTTTAATGAAAGCCTACAGCAGATATGAAACAAGCTTCAACATCACAAATTTGTGAAAACTAGCAGCAAAGGTGGTAATGGAAGTGTTTTTAAGTAAAGTGGGGAGAGACCACATTTGTTGCCAAAGTCAGTGTGACACAGAAGAGACTGAATCATAATCCAGCACAACTGCTGGAGAGGTAAATGTGATATTTTCCGCTGGAGCATTAGCGAGAGGTTCTTCTCAATTATTTCATGTTAGGGACTCCAATTAGTCAACCTTAATTTTGATTTGTTATTGATGTTCCGCATTTTTTGATTATTTATTTAGAACATGCGCATTTGTTGTACAATGATCTTCTTTTCCTAAGGGCTGGTAGGGTTATCGCAAGACCTTGCGGTGTTAGATCAGAGTTTCAGTGATCTTGCATTGCATTAGTTTTCCATTGCACTGCAGGACTAGATGGGCAAGGAGCTCCTGTGAGGCACAAACAGTTACTGAATAAGGCCCAGTATGGATTCTCATGGTGGCTTACAGACAGGGAGATGTCTGGCTTGCTAGGCTGAGGCATGCTGTGTGCACAGAGGTTAGCATTGCTTCCTCCCACAGTCCTACTTATAGTATGAAATGAGTTTGGACTGTAGAGTGGTAAGCTCCACTAGGGCAAGGGCTCAATAACAAAAAAAAAAATACTGCACAGTCATGCTTAGTACTTTACCGAACCAACCCGAACTCAACTTGCCCCATCCGGGGCTGCTGTGGGGGCTCAGGAGGGGCTGCTAAAACATCTAAGAGGCTGCTTTATTTAAAAATAAAATATGAATAAAATAAACAAGATACACAGGTATGCTCACATGCGTGTAACTGGGACACACAGGTATGCTCACATACGTGTAACTGGGAGCTGTGAAAAACAAAAATAAGGCATCTTCCACAAAATATGTAAATAAAAATGCAATAAAACATGGAAAAAAAAAAGAAACCCATGAGATTTTCACAAATTAAGTTACCAGACTACGTAGAGGGGAAAATATCCAATCTTGATCCTGTGGTATATATCAGTTCATTTGCATCCCAGTATTAAATCTGAGGTTATCTTAATCCTTGAAAGTGGAGAAGGGGTATAATTTTGGAGGCTTTGGCCCCTAGTTTTTCAGTTTGTCCAGTAATGTGGTAATTAATAATTATATATTTGCTTGCTTGAAGTCCTTTCTGTTCCACACCAATATAGGAGTGGAGGTGAAAGCCTGTTTGTTGTTCCTGATTGTATGTGCCTCTAATTTTTAATCACATTCTTGACACTGCCCTCTTCCTTTTGCTTCTTCTCATAATGTGTAAAGTCATCAAATATGGAGGTGGTATGTTTGTAGCTAGCTATGATTCAGAGAACTTTGCGAGCATTTTCCAGGGGGACCACCTGTCGCTGAAATTATGGGTTTATTAAACTGTGCATGTCCTGTTTAAACAACATAAGGGTGTGTGGGAGGGCCCAATACAATTCCATCTTGCACCCCTTGTTTGTCTTTGCATTATTTGCTCTTTGGATCCTAGTTTTTAAAACTGCCAACCTGTCTGCCTCTGCAGTGCCACTCCTAGATGCACCAGGTGTTTGTGCCGCACACTTGTGTTGCTTAGCTTAGTCATCCAGCTACTTCGGTGCACCTCTTTTTTTTCTTTGCATTATGTGCTCTTTGGGGCCTATTTTTTAAAACTGCTATCCTGTCTGCCACTGCAGTGCCACTCCTAGATGGGCCATGTGTTTGTGCCGCCCACTTATTTTGCCTAGCTTAGTCATCCAACTACCTCAGCGCAACCTTTTGGCCTAAAAACAATATTGTGAGGTATGAAGTATTCAGAATAGACTAGAAATGAGTGGAAATTAATGTTATTGATTTTAATAATACTGTAGGTTCAAAATTACCCCCCAAATTCTGTGATTTTAGCTGTTTTTGTCAAAAATCATTCAGATCCAAAACCAAAACACAAAACACAAAAATTTCCGCTGCACATCTCTAATATATACAGATATATATATATATATATATATATATAGAGAGAGAGAGAGAGAGAGAGAGAGAGAGAAAGAGAAAGAGAGATAGCTTTCTATCTATATACAGTGCTGTTCAAAAGTTTTAGGCAAGTGTGGAAAAAACACTGCAAAGAAAAAATGCTTTCAAGAATAGAACTGTTAATAGTTTATTTTTATCAATTAACAAATAGAAAAGTGAATGAACAGAATGGAAATCTAAATCAAATCATTATTTGGTGTGACTTCCCTTTGCCTTCAAAACAGCAATTCTTTTAGGTAACTTGCACAGTTTTTGAAGGTACTCGGCAGGGAGGTTGTTCCCAACAAATCTTGGAGAACTAACCACAGATATTCTATGGCTGTATTCTTGCTCAAATCCTTATGTCTCTGTAATCCAAGACAAACTCGATGACGTTTAGATCAGGACTCCGTGGGGGCCTATTGTGCACAATAAACTGCACTATTTAAAAAAAAAAACACAGTAGCATTTTATATGAAAGGAATCAACCCTAGTGGTAAAGGAAATAAATTAATATAACCAAGATACTGTATGGCAACTACTCAATTCCTCCATTATCTAAATTTTACAAGCACTATTATATAATTACATCCTACATTAGACAACCTTTTATGGCTACCATGCTTTAAGGGGTGAAGCCATTGTGTGGTCAATTTAAGCATAGTTAGCAAACCATAGTTTGAGTACTTTGTTAAAGTGGGCAATTATCTATTTGTAATCACAACAGCAGTGAATAGTGAAGGTAGTTGTGAGGTAGGATGGTGCCAGTAGTAGTGCTGAGAAGGCTGTAATAAGACATTACCATGCTCAGTACTTTCCCTCACTCAAGGCACCAGATCTTGCTTAGGCATACATTTTGCCTATTCCTTACTGTTATATAGAGTATTGCAGTAACAGATGGATATGCTGAGTTGTAAATTATGCAAACACTGGGCTTAATAGTAACTAAGTACTCATTACTGTCCTTAAAAATGGTAACTTCTCTGTTTTTTTTATTACTATGTTATTTGATTACAAATAATTACATTATCTGTGCCTGACATTTGATTTAGAAATGTAATATAATTAAGTCGTACAGTATATGGCACATGCTATCTATTGCTAACTATATATATTGTAACAATGATTTTTTATATCTTTGAACATTTGCTACATGTCCTGAAATTTGACCTGTCTCCATCACTGCAATAGGTGTGTGCATGAAGGTGAAAGAGAGGCAGTTATGATTTCTTTAATAGATTGTTGGTTCATTTGAAATAAATCATAGTATTTCAGAAATACAGTAAAGAAGGTTTATTAAACAGCGTAATAATATTGCATGCAGTAATATCAGACATGAACACCAGGAAGGATTTGATCATTTTGAAAACACAGATGATACATGATGCAGAATGTAATGCTGGCAATAGGTTAATAATGTTGATATGTCTGCTGAATTGCTTGAGAGATGCAGGAACAAATAGTGAAAGCTATTATATACAGCAAATAATGGAACATAAACAGTATGAAAGGAGAGAGATGACAGTCTATTGTATTCAGATGTAAAATCTACAAATAATTTCCATATATCTGAAAGCGATGATATGAGATAGACAGGCACCAAGCCTCTCAATGCAGTTGGAAGTTAAGAAATGGCAGAACTTCAAATGTGACATACAGTTACAATTTTAAGTCTATCGTGTACAGGAGTTGCACCAAAGAAGTACATGTTGGGTATACAAGCCAATGAATCTGAGCCAGGGGTCACCAAAACCCACAGCCAGTAGTCAGAGTCAAAAGCCACCAAAATCCAAAGCAAGTAGGCACAGCCAAAAGACACCAAAATCTAAAGCCAGTAATAGGGATAGAAATTGAGTACCTCAAATAGTGATATTTGAATCCAATAAAGACCTTTTTTCTTTCAGTGAAACTGCGCACTATGTTCCATCAGACTGTGTTTACATCATTATTATCAGTAGGGATGCATCTGAAGATTATATTAAATACCGGGGACAAGTTCTGGAATGCTGTGTACTCTGAAGCTTGGTAAATTTGATAATTTAGCTGCCCTGCTTTTGTGATCAGAAATGAAGGGACTGCAGCATACAGTATATCTCTGATATCTGCTACAGAACCCCTTTGATACATCATGGAGAAGCTTAAATTTTGTGGTATCCCCAAAAATGCCTCTTTTCAGGGGATTTCCCACTAAATTACTTTAATAAATATAACCAACAATATGGTATGAATGCAGAAGTATTTGGATTGGGTGCTGCCTTGGCTTAGTTTATTTAGGTATCTTGTTAATAGTGTATTGTTCTAATTATTTGACTTACACATTTATATTTTGTACCAGCATAATTTCTTTATCTCTGACTACTTCCAAATCCATTTTTCAGAAACCCCTGCCATATATTAAATCACATTAATAAATATATCATGGAGGTTTTTGCAAACAACACAAAATTGTTTCATTGTGTCATTTAATTAGAACAGCTTGGTGTAGTATTCAAGGAGCCTGCCAATTGGGAGCACTGTGCAAGTAGAGGAAGTGAGAAGAGTAGGTTTGAATAAAGTGCATATAATGTTTATCACCACTTCCTCCAAAGTTCAAGCTAAATGGGGTGCTACACTGTCGTGAAAGAATATACCTATTCATCACAATGATATACTTTATTAGAGTCAGCAAACACAGGCATGTTTTCCATCCATGTTGCTTTGCCTCATTTCTGTTTATATAGAAATGCATTATAGGCCTTTGATCCTCATCAGAAAAGCAGTGTATGTGTACACTAGTCTCTAAATACTGTAACATAAGATAAATGTAGAAGAAAAATGAAAGCACAAGTACTTATCATTGTACATTAGGTGAACATAAGGTGAAAACACATAGGGCTCAAAATTTCACTTGAATGAAAACAGGATACCAGTAGGGGTGTTCTGAGGCTACTCATGTGCGTTTGTCACTAGAGAATGGACATGAATGAATAAGGTAAAAAATAGGTGTGCAGGCTGAATTTACATACAGTGTGTACAATAATACTTTTAAATGCCTTATATAACCTAAAACTATGATTAAAATGCACTGTTTCAGGTATATCTTGTTTAAAACCTTCTATGCAAATATAATAGTACAAACACAAACAAGTCTTCGTACACTGTTGCTTAAGTCAGGTCCAATAACCCCTCTAGATGCGTAGAATCCAGGGCGAGTCAAACATCTTTCTCACTCTAAATGTGCAGCTTATTCACATAAATAAAGCAACTGGGAGTAACAAAACGACATTGATAAAACGTACACTGATCTACTGTATTTGTGCTGTGTGATATTTGTATATCTGTGTGCGACTGGATCTGAGTCTTTTGTGCTTCATCTGTGACTTTGTATGTTTTTACAACTAGATTAGGTTTTGATAAGAACCACTTGGCCCATCTAGTTTGCCCTAAACACCTGTGCATGCACATCACTTGCACGCTAGGGTTCATTTTTTTTGTCAGGAGCAAATTAACCTACAGTACATGCCAGTATATTGTTGGATTGTAAGAGGAAACTGGAGAACCTTGAGAAAACCCATGCAAGCACGGGTAGAATATAGAAACTCCACTCAGTTAGGGCTGTGGTGGGAATCAAACCTTTTTCCTCAGTGCTGTGAGGCAGTAATGCTAAACATTACTCCATCCATACTGCCCTGTGCAACCCATCATCTCTAGTACACTGTGAGCGGTGTTTTGCTGCCTCTGCAAAGCGAAAAGTATGCACAGTTTAATGGAATATAGGGAATGCTACTCCTCTTGGATGGTCTCAGTTGCGATGGACATCTTGTACTGTATGGCGTAAAGATGGTAGGAGTATGAGGACACATCTGTAAGTAGATTGATTGTAAATAAATTACTTATACTGTACACATCCTGAGCAAATTCTATTTGTTTTCCTTGTTCCTGAGACTTATGAAAATGAATCTCATAAATGTTAAAAAAAAATCCTATAAGTTTAAATTGCATTTTGTTGATGTTTTAGCAAACCTGCAAACTTTTCGAATGGGAAATGTAATTTACCAACAGCTGAGTAAATCCATTTGTTCAAATTTTATTAATCTAATGTTCTATGGTCAAATGAACTGAAATCGTTAAAACTGTCATCATGCTAGCTCTGTACCTAGTACACTCTATAATTTACATTTAAAGTATGATAGAAAATCTACGCATTTTGATTTTTAATTGAAGGTTCTGGAACCTGCATTGCTAGTATGGATGCTTAATTTTCACCTAATTTAAAAGCAATCACAGAACTGGTGAAAGATACTATTTCTGCAATGATTTCTTATGAATCTTGATATAGATTAACTTTGAGAGACTTATTATGAAAAATACATTATTTGCACTTAATATTTCTGCTTCAATTACTCTGGAAATGGAAACTAATTGCAGTGGTCATTTTGATTTGACAAATGATATGCAGTCATTCTGTTTTCTTCTATCTAATTTAGCTGAAGCCTGTTTATAATGTTTTGTATTTAAAAACAGGACATTGTGCAGTACGTACAATAATCAGAAGAAAATGTATTTATTTCATAGTACATTGATGTGTATAAAAGAAGTAGTTTTATTAATACTGGTAATATTTTTAGATAAATCTGTTATGATCTTAAGATATGGTTTACTATACCTGCACACTACTATACATTTTGGGCCTAGCACAGAGGTATTGTAGAGATGTGGCTTGATTGTATTAGTAAAAGATGCAATATTTTTCACAATTTTTACACAATATATTCATTGTAGTGAAACATTATAGACATAAGAATGAAAAGTGTCTATATAATGTTATTATTAATAAATGCAAGAGATGTATTTCCATACAAAATATAATTCCAGTACAAATACAAACGTTAAAATCAAATTATACCAACATGTTTTCCCATTTAATAATCAAATTGAAATATTTTTTGGGATGAAGGCCAAATGCAAATGTCAGTTGAGTAATGTGAATAAAGTGCTAAACTTCATACTAATCAGTAGGTAGGCTGAAGACTCAATCAATCAATCAATCAATCAATCAGATGCAGCTAGCTAGTGCTGTATAACACAGTAACCATTATTACTTCTCATTGCTCAAGGTCTTCCGCTACCCCAACAGATATGCCTCTTGACAGGTATACATGGGTCTAGGACTACCCCAATTTTATTTACAGTATGTGAACATGACATTACTGTACTCAGCCCATACTTGCCTGACTCTTCCCATTCTGCCTCTCAAATCATAAGTAGTCTAGGAAGTCATATGGACATTTGTGTATACATTTTTGGCTCACAAAAAAAACCCAGACATATATCAACTATCCATGGCCCCCTTGGTGTTGACTATATTCACCTTTTTAACCACCTTCTGCATACACTGGTCCAATTATGAAAATATATATATATAATGTGACCATTTTTAAAATTATGGGAACAAATGGGAATGCAATAAATATTTTACACATAAAGGATAAGAAAGCTCTACTCCTTTTTATGCCTATGTTTTTAAGTGTCCAGTCAAAGGTGGTGAGTTGGTTTGACTTGACCTACTTGGACAGTGGCACAGTGGGCCAAAGTAATGAGCCCTTTCTCCCCCAATGAGTGCCTAGTGTCAAAGTCGGAAAATATTACAGTACACACATCACGTACAAACTCCACACAGATGGCCTCCGTGCGCGTACTTGTTCTGCCGTGCGTGCGCATATCTGCAATTTGCGTATGACCGCTCACGCGGTCCTGCATATTAGTGTGTGGTATGAGTAATTAGGATAGCATTTGTACTCGCATGGAAAAGCAACAAAGACATATCACATATTTAATCCACATAGTGCACAATGAACACATAGCCCACATGCATTACACCAGCAATTTATACTTGTTTAAATGGTACAACAACAAAGGGATTCACCTTTACAGGATATGAGGGGACAGCATTAGGTTATGAGGTGGTGTTTGGTATCCAGCTGTAGGGTATTTTAAGGGCACCATTCCGGTAGCAGTTTGCAGAAGATAGCATGCTCCTGCACATAATTATGCGCAGGAACAGAATATTACTATTATACTGTATTTACTGTAATCTGATATTTGGCTGGAACCCAGTGGAGACCAACTGCAAGCACACCTGGAACAGACATCGCCCACATATTCAAACCAACCTATGACCCCTCCTGTACTGTAAATGACCAGCCCTTTGACCTATGGATGAAGAGGTTACAGTTTCCATTGTATTGTGTTTTTACCAACTGTATAAAAGCCAAAGCTGCCTAGCCGGTCACTCTCTCTCTCTCTCTCTCTGAAGGTCATCTTGCTTGATTGATCTGAGCACCGGACCGTATGGCGCTGGCAAAACCAAATGTAAGTAGCATTGTATTGTAGCCTCTTTTCTCTTATTGTAATTGTATATCTGTTGTAACCCTCTTTCAGCAATTATATGTTGGTGGGTCGGATCCCAACATCTTAAATACAATTGGTGTCGTGTCTCCTCCCTGCTAAGGTTTAAAGTGTATTTCAGACACACGTGTAGCTGCATTGTGCTCTCAGTGTGTTGGTGTGTGTGTGTATGCACTGCGTGTACTTTGTACGTCTGTCACGGTGTGTGTACGCAAAGTGCATACACGGTACGGACCTTTGTACGCTAACTGTGTAAAAAGTACGTAGGTTAAAGATTACATCCAGCAGCCACAGCTGCTCGAATTTCAGTGTAAAAGGTATTGCTTTTTCTGTCCTGTATGTTAATCAGCATTTACAATTGGGGGGTCCTCCGGTTCACTACATACTCACAGAACTGCAGCCCATAAAACAGACTTTCAACATAGGGTGGAGACGCATCTTAAGATAAACCTTTTTCTGGTTGCTTGGGTGTTTTTAAACCCTATTATTCTGTGTTGTTAGTTCACATCTGTAGCTGCAGTCTTAAGAGGTCCTGGTGTGAAACCCGGACACAGGAAAAAAAGCCGTTTATTATCTCAGTGTAATTTTTGGCTTGAAAAAGCGTACACAGGGCATACCGATACTTTGCATACCCTCTCACATATTGTTGCCACAAGTATAGATTATTAGGTCATTTCAAATCTGTGTGAAATCGGATACATTTGTTTGCTATATAGATAAATTTGATATACAGGTTGAGTATCCCATATCCAAATATCCGAAATACGGAATTTTCCGAAATACGGACTTTTTTGAGCGAGAGTGAGATAGTGAAACTTTTGTTTTCTGATGGCTCAATGTACACAAACTTTGTTTAATACACACAGTTATTAAAAATATTGTATTAAATGACCTTCAGACTGTGTATAGAAGGTGTATATGAAACATAAATGAATTGTGTGAATGTAGACACACTTTGTTTAATGCACAAAGTTATAAAAAATATTGGCTAAAATTACCTTCAGGCTGTGTGTATAAGGTGCATATAAAACATAAATGCATTCCATGCTTAGATTTAGGTCCCATTGCCATGATATCTCATTATGGTATGCAATTATTCCAAAATACGGAAAAATCCGATATCCAAAATACCTCTGGTCCCAAGCATTTTGGATAAGGGATACTCAACCTGTAGTATATTAAGGGCATAATTATAAAACACAAAATGCAGTTCTGGCCTAGTTGTTACGGTTTACACAGAACAAGTGTGGGTTGTGTTTAGTGGGCGATAGTAGTTATATTGCTCACATTTATAGAGATTGTGTGGTTTGTTGAATTGCGGACGTACGTTGTACACGTGGTACGTACAAAGTGCAGAGTCGCACACGTTGCGTAAAAGGCACGCACGGCCGCGTGTTTATGCAAGGTTGCGTAGGATTACAGACGCTAAGTACAAATCACATGATAGTTGTTCAATTAAAGGTGGGATAGTATACATTTAATACAATAGCACATACTGTAACTATCCGATTTCAAAAGCAGGTTACCTTAAATATTTAGTTTAAAACTGTAAGTGCCTCTGGGGTAAAGTAACCAACCTAAGGGAGTGGAAATTTTCTGTACAGAAAAGAAAAACAAAGTGTATTTGAGTGAGTGAAAGCGGAGTGAGTGGAGCTGAACCCCGGGAATTCGGGATCCCGTAGGTGACACTGGGTTAGTAGAGGCCCAGTGGCATAAGGTTCGCTACCTTACGTGAACATATTGTGGAAATACGCAAGTCGTGAGGAGACTTGCACAGAAGCATTGTAGACAATTGTGAGTTGAGAATTGTGACCCCATATAGTTTTTGTTACACTCCGGCTGAGGATCGCAGCTTGTGAATTTGACTCCCCTGATCGTAGGGCATATAGATAACTAGTATCTATACGCTGTGTGATTGAACCGCACGGCCGTGTGTTCTACACAGCACAACATGATACCATTGTGTCATATGCGCTGTGGAAAAGCATCTGCAGATGTGATTGTGTAAACAAAGGGGTTTTTCTTTGATTACGTAAGGAAATCTCCCTGGTGGAAGTCCATTGGAAAGGGTGAACAATAGTTATCTAATTTCTCTGTTTTTCACCCTACAAAAATTCCAGTGGAAAGATACCGAAAAGGAATTTTTCGCTGCCTATCTCAGGAAAATATTCCAGCAGAACCTCCACCGAAAGAAATTACGGTGCTGTAAGGTCTTATAGGAGCCCTAAGTTAGGTACATTGCGATCCACTATCGACAGTGTATCGTTGTACTGGCCAGCGTGGGCGAGAGCGAGTGAAAGGCGCTCGAGTAACTTTCACCATCTGCTTGCATTGACTATTTTGGTGTTTGTGGGAACAGCCGAGAGGGCAAGACCCACAATTATGGGAGCCAGTTGCTCAAGTGACAGACGTTCAGTATGCAGGGTTCAGGCTGGAGAATTGCGGCCGAGAGGGTCAGCAAGGTTTATTATGTGTGAGAAATATGGTTCACACGTGGAGTCTTATTGCAATGAATGGGTACGTATGACTGCTGAAGATAGGGCCGCATTCCCCAGGGTGGGTAGCTATGTACGTCCGTCGCGGCGTGTGTATGCAAAGTGCATACACGGTACAGACCTTTGTATGCTAACTGTGTAAAAAGTACGTAGCTTAAAGATTACAACCAGCAGCCACAGCTGCTCGAATTTCAGTGTAAAAGGTATTGCTTTTTTTGTCCTGTATGTTAATCAGCATTTACACTAGGATGTACAAATATGTTAGTACAGTAGTTGTTTATGTGTATCTGAAAGGTAGTGAGTGTGTGAACATGCATATACAAACAAGTCAATCCCAGGATTAAAATAGAAATGTTTCTAAAACAAATAATTCCCATAGCCATCAACTAGTTTTGATTCAATATGGTTTTGTATAAACAACAAAGTTATTCTAGATGGTTTAATATACAGAGTTAACTAGACATTGTTTCTAGCCGATGAACAGATGTACTGTATTCATTAGTGACTGACACATTTTAAAAGATCCACAGGGAGTCTAGAAAACATGAACTGCTAGGAATCACTGAGGACTCAATACATCTATTTTAAAATAGCATAGAGATTAAAACTGTCCCATAAAAGACAGATAATAGGATGCATAGCATAATACACATGCACAAAATATAATGCAGGATGAACACATTTGAAGAAAGCAGCAATGTACTGCCATGTTATATAAGGTGTTTCACAATATCTATAATACATTGTTTGTTTTGCACAATTCCAACTAATGATGATTTGCCATGCTCATCATACATTCTTTCACAATCTCTAAGCTCTCTCAAACCATTAACTGCTCTATATAATTGTGAACGCAAAGGTGTCTGAGCTACAGAAGAGATAAATGGTTTTTAGGAAACTTTAATTGGGATGCAGTCAGGATCCCAGCAGTCAGAATGCTGACAATCAGACATTGGAATCCCGACGGCTCCTGATGGTAAATATTGGGGTTAAGTTACAGTGTGGCCAGGGAGGGACTTAAAATACAATTTTGTCAGTATTTTTTTAAGTGTGCATGGCCACGCCTTATGTGATTAGGCCACACACCCTGTAACGTACCTGCACCCAGCCAAGCTCGTTACTGCCCTGCCTATGGGGTTCTTCTTTCATTTATCCAGAAATTCATTATTAGACTTTTCACATCCATCAGCGCTACAAATTATTCAACTGGAAAATTATCCTCATAAACTGGATTATTTTATCAATTGTATGACCATGGTTGCGTCAGTGGGAAATTAGATTTAGCATATATGCCCATATGTATATGCTTTATTGTGTAAAGGATAATCAAATTTGCTATAATTGCAAATCTATACCAATTCTGTCATCTAATACTTCAGTCTGGGAACCTATTGTATTAATAGATCTCACAGTAGTGGTAGAAGATATTCTACATATTCCATGGATATTTTCATTATTAAACTATTGAATAAGATTAACATACCAAGGCATTGCTATAGTCACTGTGACAATGATTCATATATTTCCTTTCCTGTCCTAGTATGTCAGACAATGTGAAGGAACAGACATATGGGGCCAAATGTAACAAAGTGAGAGTTTCAGAAAGTGAGAGATTTGCTAAGGTTTTTCAGTCTTTTAAAAGTGGCAATCATTTACACTGCAAAACCAGGTTGATCTTGCTGTGTAAATGATTGCCACTTTTAAAAAAACTGCAAACCTTTACCAAATCTCTCACTTTCTGAAACTCTCACTCTATTACATGTGGCCCATGATGTGTAATTATAAAATGTCCCTCATATATTGTTTACTTTTCAACAAATTATAGTGAGATAAAAATAATAATTTCAACTATACTGAGTTGGTAAACAATTTCAATTCATCTGTGGTAATACATAGCTGTATGTATCAGTCTAACTTCTTTGCTATTTGTATTTCTAGCAATATCTGTGTCTGAACTCTCAAAATGTTATTTTATTTCTTCTTAAGCTTCTATATCTCATAATAGATTTGTGACTTCCACGTATCTTTATAAATGACCAATTACATATTTCTTATATCATATAATCAGAAATGTAACACTGCTTCTTTACTCCACTTACGGTCTATAATGCATGCTACCTTGCTCCATGCTTATCTTTTTGTGAGTCTTTGCCTATGTGCAGTATTTGTATTTAGCTTCTAAAATTGTGTTTTTCCAATTCCTTTAATAATTCTCAATTTGTAGCACTGCTCACTGCTGTCAATTTATATCTATCTCCTCTACTCTTTTTTTCCTTCCCAGTACTAGTTTGTCTGTGAATTCTTATCTGCTGTACTATTATTGCTAATCAGGCTAGTTTGTTTTTCCATTCTTCGCTATTATTCTGTTATTGTTAATCATTATTGTATGTAACTCTTCTTCTATTCCTTGACTTTTGATTCCTGTACCATACTTAATATTTGACTTATTTTCAACAGCTCTTACTGTACCTGCCTGGGTGGGGGACTGCTGCTGCCTGGAGAGAAGAACAGGAGAGCTTTCCAAGCTCCTGGTAGTCAGGTCCCAGCACCTGTGTGATTGACCAACGGTGCATGTATAAAACACTGGCTTCTATTGATTGAATCAGCTGCAGCCCATAGAAGCCACATTGGGCTGCAGGAAAGACAGGGAGTGTCTTACCACAGGAATACCTCCCCCTGCTTATTGCAGCCCAGTATGGCAGTCCCAGAGGGAGCAAATACCTTGCAATGGGAATTCAGGACTGTGAGTAACAGGTGTGACTTTCAATAGGAAGTGACTACTAGTCACAGTGAAGCCAGTGCAGTCATGGACTGCATATCTTTGACACTGAGCTGAAGGTGGCTAATTTTACTGAGGGGAAGGGGATATTACACTGTGGTACAGCCTGTAGCATCATAGTACTTCTATGAATATTACACTGTGGTACAGAGCAAAAAACTGTTTTTAAAAACGTTTTTAAAAACATTTCTTGACTTTTTTTGTTTTTACACTGACGCATAGCGTTTGGGCGGATATAGTAGAGCCCCTGGATGGACACAAAAGAGCCCCTGGATGGACACAGACAACAGAAGACCCTGGATGGACACAGCAGCCCCTGGATGGACACAGACAACAACAGCCCCTAGAGGACACAGCTGCCCCTGGATTGGTAACAGAACAGCCCCTTAATGGACACAGCACAAACTCTTGGATGGACAGCACCTGGATGAACAATACAGCACAGGCGCCAGAGGGAAATAGATCTGAGTCAGGTGGGAAACTCTGAGCTGGACTCAGATCTTGACTCAGATCAGTATGTTTGAGTGGATCCAGTTTTCTGAGAACCAGACCCGCACATCTCTAATATATATAACAGTTGTGCTCATAAGTTTACGTGCCCTAGCAGAATTTGTGATTTTCTGGCCATTTGTCAGAGAATATGAATGATAACTCACAAACTTTTCTTTCACTCATGGTTAGTGGTTGGGTGAAGCCATTTATTGTCAAACAACTGTGTTTACACTTTTTAAATAATGACAACAGAAACTACCCAAATGACCCTGATCAAAAGTTTACATGCCCCAGTTCTTAATACCGTGTATTGCCCCCTTTAACATCAATGACAGCTTGAAGTCTTCTGTGGTAGTTGTGGATGAGGCTCTTTATTTTCTCAGATGGTAAAGCTGCCCATTCTTCTTGGCAAAAAGCCTCCAGTTCCTGTAAATTCTTGGGCTGTCTTGCATGAACTGCACGTTTGAGATCTCCCCAGTGTGGCTCAATGATATTGAGGTCAGGAGACTGAGATGGCCACTCCAGAACCTTCAATTTATTCTGCTGTAGCCAATGGCAGGTCAACTTGGCCTTGTGTTTTGGATAATTGTCATGTTGGAACGTCCAAGTACGTCCCATGCGTAGCTTCCGGGCTGATGAGTGCAAATTTTCCTCCAGTATTTTCTGATAACATGCTGCATTCATCTTGCTATCAATTTTGACCAAGTTTCCAGTGCCTTTGTAGCTCACACATCCCCAAAACATCAGCGATCCACCTCTATGTTTTACAGTAGGAATGGTGTACCTTTCATCATAGGCCTTGTTGACTCCTCTCCAAATGTAACGTTTATAGTTGTGGCCAAAAAGGTTACATTTTGGTCTCATCACTCCAAATGACTTTGTTCCAGAAGTTTTGAGGCTTGTCTCTGTGCTGTTTGGAGTATTGTAAGCGGGATGCTTTGTGACATTTGCATAGTAATGGCTTTCTTCTGGTGACTAGACCATGCAGCCCATTTTTCTTCAAATGCCTCCTTATTGTGCATCTTGAAACAACCACACCACTTATTTTCAGAGTCCTGTATTTCAGCAGAAGTTATTTGTGGATTTTTCTTTGCATCCTGAACAATTTTCCTGGCAGTTGCGGCTGAAATTTTTGTTGGTCTACCTGACCGTGATTTGGTTTCCACAGAATCCCTCATTTTCCACTTCTTAATTAGAGTTTGAACACTGTTGATTGGCATTCTCAATTGCTTGGATATCTTTTTATATCCCTTTCCTGTTTTATACAGTTCAATTACCTTTTCCTGCAGATCCTTTGACAATTCTTTTGCTTTCCCCATGACTCAGAATCCAGACACGTCATTGCAGCACTGGATGAAAGATGCAAGGGTCTTTCAGGAGACCAGAAACTCACTGACCTTTTACACACATACACACACACACACACACACACACACACACACACACACACACATTAAAAGCAAACAGATCACAGGTAAGGATGGTTACCTTTAGTAGCCATTCAAACCTGTTTGTGTCAACTCACGTGCATGTTATCAGGCCAAAATCTCCAGGGTATGTAAACTTTTGATCAGGGTCATTTGGGTAGTTTCTGTTGTCATTATTATTTAAAAAGAGTAAACACAGTTGTTTGACAATAAATGACTTCACCCAACCACTAACCATGAGTGAAAGAAAAGTTTGCTAGTTATCATTCATATTCTCTGACAAATGGCCAGAAGATCACAAATTCTGCTAGGGCACGTAAACTTATGAGCAAAACTGTATATATATATATATATATATATATATATATACAACCTGCACATCTCTAATATTCAGTATTGTCTTTATTAAACATGGCAAAACATGGCAACCTATTAATGGAGATGCAATGACTATTGTCGTACTGTGTGTACAATGTACAGGGGGGCAGATGTATTAACCTGAAGAAGGCATAAAAGAGTGACAAAGCAATGATAAGTACAAGGTGATAAATGCACCAGGCAATCAGCACCAATATGAAAATTGACAGGAGTTGACTGGCTGGTGCGTTTATCACCTTGCACTTATCATTGCTTTATCAATTCCTTATGCCTTCTACAGGTTAATACATCTGCCCCATATTTCCTTAGCTATGTAAAATGCCACAGATTAACAAAATGACACCTATTCCCTTCCACCCTAGCATAATAAAGAAATGCATTGCATTGATTACTGTAGTATATTAAAATGATCCTAATTCTGATGAGGTGCATAATTTATGTATATACATATTTTGGAAGATCAAATCTACTGAGAATAAATATATTTAAAAATGTAGTATACATGGTTTTGAAACTGTTCCAAAGCAACTAAGTGAGTAGTGTGCAAATAATGAAGAGTTTCTGGGCTCCAACAGAATTTGATTAACATCGCCTGACATGATAACTGGCAGGATTATCTTCTGGCTCTAAGCCACCAAAGTTAACATTTGTATTTCACTTGCTATTTGTTTTATTTGTTTATTTTTTATTTCTGGAACAGACCAGAACCTTTGCAAACAATGTGCATACACAAGCAACACACAGATTTAATGAATTGTATTATTGTTTATCATGCATTTCTAATAGTCAGGAAAAAGCTTACAATGATATTCTTGGCTGTGCACTATAAAATACTTAAGCTTAAACATTTAAACATGAACCTGCAGTAGTGTATAAATAAATATATATATATATATATATATATATATACATACAGTATATATATATATATATATATATATATATATATATATATATAAAAGTGGGGGAATGAGGGTACCGGCGACTGGTGTTGTTTAAATGCAATAGTTAAAAGATAGATTTAAAAGCCAAAAAACTATATAATAATACAAACAAGCTTTAATATCACATAAAAGCAGATCAAAACATAAAAAATATTAAAATCTTATGAACATAAAAGGTTTTAGTGAAAAAGTAAGGACTTCTAACTTAGCTTTTAAAATAGGCAGGGGAGTCACCACAGGGAAGTCTATTGACGAAACGCGTTGGGCGTGGCTTGTGGAGCGCTAGACGTGTGAACGTCCGAAAGTCTGGTCCTGGTGTGTTAGACGGGCCACGTCTGACAGCTCTTGCGGTGTGCCGTCCTGAACCAATACGAGACGGAGAGATCCCTAGACGCCTGCGGCTAGACGGCTGATCATGCGGAGTTACAGAAGCTAAGATGTATGTGAGCTTTATTGTGCAATAAATGGAATTGTAATATTTTACTCACACCTGCGCCCTCCATTCTTCTTTTACTTGCATGTACATTGGATCCAGTGGTTCTGGTCCCAAAGCGGAGGAAGCTGCAGTAAACATCTTAGAATATTCAGTGATATATGGACTCAGACTGCTAATTACTGATTGACACTGAACTTAAGGTGGACTTGGATGTGCAGCTTCTCTTGCATTGTTAATATATATATATATATATATATATATATATATAAATTAATGTGATTTCAGCACCATATAAAATAATATTTAAAAGTATAATTTTTTTTTGATATTTGTTCTCATTTACTATATACAGTACAGTACACTGTACATGTTATTTATCTAAAAACGTCTGCTGCAAAAACATGCATTGGACAATATGGTAAATTATTATCATGTTTTCAAAATGAGGAGTGTAGCTTGATGTAACAACAAAGATTATA
This sequence comes from Pseudophryne corroboree, assembly GCF_028390025.1. NCBI lineage: Eukaryota > Metazoa > Chordata > Amphibia > Anura > Myobatrachidae > Pseudophryne > Pseudophryne corroboree. The sequence continues at coordinate 923,571,105 of NC_086444.1, forward strand.
AAAGCATGTTTTGTTTCATAGGAATAATGAGATGCACATACAGTAGTATGGTAATGAGTTGTTGTCATTTATTAGTTGCCTCAATGTCCCTTAGTTACAATTAAGTACAAAAAACAGTGACATTCATTAAAGAAAAGATTAAAACAAAATCATAAATCAAAACTCCCAGGACTGTATTTCAAATGGTAACGGAACATTTAATTTCACACAGCATATTTTCTGTTTCCACTTCTCTTCTATGTCTTTCCTATGCATGTGTCATTCACATCTACCAATTTGTATCAATTTGTAGAGATCATAGGTGTGCGCAGGGGGGGTGCCTGGTGCGCACAGGCACCCCCTAATGTCTGGCACCCTGATCTCACATGCCTGAGGCAGTGATCGCCGAGCAGGCTGATTACTGTCCCCTCTGCGCTGCACCCTGTCAGGACTGCATTACTGACCAGACGCCTGGGTTAATCAAGGGTGCCACTGCCACCGGCTTTCAAACTCCCGGCTCAACCTAATGTACAAAAACAGTGTGATGTGACGTGATGATATCATGCTGCTCGCATGCCCACCCGTCACACCCGCCATATACACACCTCTTTCATTCTATGCTATGCCAACACCAGCCACTGATGAGGAGCAGCATGCAGCCAGCGTTACTCTTAGGAAGACAAATTCAATACTGGCGGACGGAAGGCAGCAGCATTAACACGTCACTTGTTTTTCCAGCAGTGGCAGCAGCAGCAGCAGTACTAGTCTGCGACTGTCAGTGTCAGTGAGTGACTGACTTGTAAGTAAGCTGCTGCAGTCTGCAGGGGAAAGACAGGGGGAGCCAGACCAGGCAGAGGAGGAACAGTGTAATTTCAGTGAGTGCCATCAGGGGTGTTTGTTTGGAGCACACCACAACATCTGACAATGTATCTGCTTTATTAGGATTGGTACAAAGGTGGATATTTTATATGCATTGACCATCAATAGACGGTGCTAGACACACCCCTCCGACGGTGCACCCCCTAATAAAATGTGCTGAGCACGCCAGTGGTAGAGATGATAGTATTAATCCCTCAAAAGCTGAAAGGATTTCATAAAAAACAGTTCACTAAATAATTGTGCCTAATTCAAATGAGATTTACCCACACACTCCAAATCTGTGACGCAAGGTGAGGTCAATGGTTCGGGAAGGGATACATTCAGCATGCCGTTGGTTGGGATGCTGGCTGTTGAAATCCTGGCTCTGGAATCCCAAAATGCGGCCAAAATTCTGTTACTGGAACTCCGACATGAGTCAAATTGCCGATGCTGGAATACTGACCTCCGGTATCCCGAACATACGTATGCTGAGGACTCTTTGGTTTAGGCTGCGGGAGACAGATTAGGTTAGGGCACCACAGGGGGGGTGACCATTTTAAGAATAGGTTGTGGGGAATGGAGGGTTAGGTTTAAGGTGTGGGAATGGGCGGTCAGGTTTAGACACCACTGGGGAGGGTTAGGGTTAACCTGTAGGGAGGGAGGGTTAGGGTTAGTTGAGATCTTCTACATTGTGATGACCCTGTCGGTCATATGACTTTTGGCAAATGGTATCACACCACTGGGGCTAGCACTGGCTAGTATGATAGCCAGAGTTACACACACAAAAATTATTAGGATAATAAAACTATGGGGGGTATTCAATTACTGTCGGAACTGGCGTCTTGTCGAAAATATGGCAGTTTCCGACTTATTTAGGTCAGAAACTGTTCCGACCTATTCAATCCCCCTGCCGTTTTTCTGACAAGTCGGAAATTCCAACTTGTCGGAAAACACGTGGATCGGCGGAATAGCTGCGGATCCACAAGTTTTTGTCGGAAGCGCGGCCACATCTGACAAGTTGTAGCCCCGTTTCTGACAATGTGATTCTGACTTTAAAAATAGTCGGAGTGGCATTGTCGGGAAAGGCCGCTCATTGAATTTTGCATTGTCAGATCCTTTCCATCGGAAAGGATCCGACAAGCATTGAATACCCCGCTATGACTATAAAAATTATTAGATGAATACAAATATGATTGTATTATATAGCAGTAACCGAGTGGGACAGTATGGAATCAGAAGCTGCTTTAGGTACCTTGGGCCAGGATGGGTGTTATGTGGCTAGAGCCGGGTTGGTTGGTTAACAGCCTGGAAGCTGTTTTGCACCAGTTGTATTAAAAACCACAGCTGTGCAGGGCCTAAACATAACTTAGTGTGTCACATCACTACACTTACTAAAACAACATTGCCCTCATCCTATAACAGCCTTTAACATACAAACAGTTCTATACAATACCAGAGTAAGACACTACCCTGCCTCTTAAAAGTCCCTGTCTACATAGAGCTGTTCAGCCCTTTTCTATTTGGGATAGTTTCAGGATCTCAGCACTTGGCATCCTGATGCCGAGGATCCCGACATCTATTTGGTAAGGAAACTACCACTAACCTCCCTAACACTAACCATCATTTTGTACAAACTGACTATAACCCTCCCCCCAACAGCCTAACCCTAACCCTTTCTGATGGTGTCTAACCTTAATCTTCCCTCCTCATAGCCTATACCTAACCCTCAAACCCTTGCAGCCTAACCCTAACCCTCCTGGGTTACGTAAGTGAGTCCATCTGTTGGGATGCTGGGGCTCATATGACTGACACCGGCATCCCAACAATTTGAATGCAGACAGTGGACAGACACTGTCCCCTTCCCTAACCAGCCTGTGGGTGGGAGCTAGGGCAAAGATTTGGGGGTGGCAGCTAGGGCTAAGACACCAGGATTGGTGGGTAGGGCTAAGACTAAGGAGTGGTGTCTATGGCTAACCCCCCCTCTAGTGCTTAACCCCCACGGGCCTTTACCCTAACAGTGACCCTGAGATTTACCTTTGGGATTTTGACAGTCATTGTTCTGGAGCAGGGATTCCAAGTGGTGCCAGGAATCCAGTGTCAGTCACATGACCACCAGCACCCTGACTGCCAGGAAGCTAACTGCATCCCCTCCCCCCACAGACTACACCTACCCCCCCACATGTGGAATTCCATCAGACCTCAACCAGAATTTGGCATTCAGGATCCAGACGCTGGCATTTCAACCTATGTTGGGATGCTGGCATCAGCATTCTGAGCAGCATCCGGATTCTGGCATCGGTATTCTGACTGCTGGGATCCCGAACACCGGGATCCTGCCTGACCACATCCCTTCTATTCCTAGAGGTTCTGGCAACTTATTTAGTGGGGAATGGCAGCCCTCCATGTTTTGAAAAGGGGATACAGATAAGTGAGGGGAACTGGACTGCTCCTCCTCACTTAATCCAAACAAGGGCTTATGCTACTGGTGGCTGGGAGTGGCTCACTATCTGAAATAGCTAGTTCATATTGTACATATCCTTTTATTTAAACAGAGGTTAAGGCCCCTTGGCCTGCCTAAGTATATATACAGTGACCTGGGCATAATGCCCAGGGTCACTTACAGTGTGTTAAGGCACATTGCCTGCCTATTATGATGCCAAACCAGTGACTTGGGTCTAACACCCAGAGTCACTTTGCTTCCAAGGACTCACAGTAAAGGGGCCTGGGCCACTTTACTGTGGGTTGCGCCAGAATCAAAATTCTGCCAGCCGGTGCCAATTTAAACTTCTGATTCTGTGGTGCTGCCTAGTGCTGCTCTATGACCAGTGCTGGGATTAGACACACTGCTCAGCACCAGGACACATTTCGGCACATGCATTGGTAAAATATCCAAACTCTGTGTGGCAGTAATGATAACCATCACTCCAACTGGCCTGCCGGACAGTTGACCACAGTCTTTTAAATTCTTCACAGTTGCATGAAATGAGAAATCACTCACCAAATGTTGACTCGTGTGCAGACCTGTTCACTAAACATTTTCCATAATATTGGCATTTAATTGGATCACATGTATACTACTTCCCCCCTACCCCCTAACCCTAACCCTCCATTACCGCAGCCTAACCCTAAGCTCCCCCTTAGTGCCTAAACCTAACCCCCCCTTTCTCCACCCTCTGGTGGTGCCTAATCCTTACTTCCAATCCCTGCAGCCCAGTGACATGCAGAGGGGTGAGGCAGGTGAGGCAGAGCCTTTCCTATCATACGCACGTATAAGCCAGAGTTTTGATATTACAAAGTACAGTATATGAAAAATAGGAAGACTGTATTAGAACTATCTTCTTTGTATTATTCTAATAATTTTTATAGTCAAAACTCAGGAGTAAAAAGTCAATGGCAGGGGAGGCATTGCCTCCCCTTTCTACTTTTTCTGCACATCTCTCATCAAACTTCATATTTTCTGAAGTATAAACTGCTGCATCTTTGTATAATGCCCATACAAACCATTGGCCCCATACTGTATATTGTGTGTAAATCTGGGTCTTGTACTTGCCAGTGCCTCCTGAGTCATTTACCTCACCGCACATCCATGCTGCAGCCTAACCTTAACATCCCCCCTCCCCCACCACCTAAACCTAACCCCTTTGGGTGGTTCCTTATCACACAACCAATTCCGAATCCTAACCCTCCCAGCTATACTTATATTCGGGATCCGTGCTGTGTGGCAGTAATGATAACCATCACTCCAACTGATGGAGTATTCCAATGTCGGGATACTGACCTTGTCTAAATTCGGTGTTCTTACAGCTGTCGGGATTCCGGCATTGGCATGTTGACTGCCAGGATCTCGACTGCCGGAATCCTGAACGTATACTGGTTCAAAATTAGCAGAAAACATTTTAAGCTTATAGGCCTTTAAAAGTGTTTGTTTTATTAAACTCTGTTTTCTGTTCAAGGAAACACATTATTATTTTTTTACTCAATAAATGTTATTTTATCAGATTATAGGAATGCATGTTATCTTCATAGGGCAAACAATTATTGTGTCATGCATGTATGTGTTTCACTGAAGTAATTATTGTGATTCATGTATACAGACTATGATTTATCCTCAAAGAGTTGCAAATTACTGATTTTATGAATGCATCTCACTTTAATAATTATCATAGTAGTACAAGTTATTGAAATAAATTTAAGCATATTAAAGCCATAAGTTTCCAGTTTTTAAAAAAAGTAATGCTTTTATTGTTAAACTGAACACTCATAAGGACCGTGATAAAATGTACTTGATAAAAAGGGGTTGTGGTCAATTTACCTACAATCAAAATCCCGGCGGTCAAAATCCCGACAAAGTCAAATCCCGACATGGTCAAAATATCAACATTTAAAATACCGACAAGGTCAAAATGCCAACATTTAAAATGCTGACAGGTCAGAAAGTTGACATGAGTTTTTCATGTTTTTTTATTGAAACCAATTTGTTTATACTTTACCATATCAGTGGAACTGGAGGGGGAATATAATAGTGTGTCGAGCCCAGTGAGGCACCGTGCCCGAAGCATGGTGAGCGCAGCGAGCCATGCGAGGAGACGCAGTACACTTATTCGGTGTCCATATCAACCTATGGCAACATACACACCAAAAAACAATATAAAACAATATAAAACGCCGGTCTTATAATAACCTTGTCAGTATTTTGACCTTGTCAGGATTTTGACCATCTGGATTTTGATTGTAGGTATTTCATACTGATCCCGATAAAAGGATATGGACTACAACATTTCAAGACCATGGGCTAAATTTTCTAAGTAGCACTTTTCAAAATAGCTTTGGGCTGCTGGATTTAAAGAGGAATAATATTAAATAGAAAACATGACTGGTTTTGCATAAACTTTTATTGCCCATATGATTCCAGTGGTGAAGACTGCAAAGATGCTTAAGTCTCAAAAAGCACCACTTAGCAAATGTACCCTTCTAAGGAATAAAACTATACTACTAACAGTGTATGTGGAATTATCCATATTTATTTACATTCATTGCAATGCAGTACAGGATCTAAAAAGTTTATGTTTTTTAGAGGGTTTTTATTAATTTACAATTAACTTTTTAATAAATTAGGTAGGATGTTAGTGTTGCATTGTAAAATACCTGTTTCTATATAACTTTATCAATATGTACTGACAAAAACACAATACCACTTCTCTTAATTAGCATACTGGCAACCCATCTTTTCTCTACCATCCTGAGATCCCATGTATTCCATAAATTACCCATTAATTAAAAATTTAATTAATGTTTGTCCAGAAATTTCATTTTTTAGATTTTTTTATGGTCTTTGTAAATCACGAATCTCATTTTATATAATCTACAAAAATCTGTCAGACTAAGATGAAAAAAAGTTTCACCATTTAATTAGAGAGAAAATGTAAATTTAAGATTCACAGAAAGAAATAATTAACAAATGAGAATGTTTAGCTACTTGAAATGGAGGAATATCCATTTATTTTTTACTTTATTTTTTAATATTTCATAGAGATTGTTTACTGTCATCAATGTGGTAGATAATGCAATGTTTTTTATAGTAGACCTTATTATATATAAGTCGACAGCAGCTACGTTTTATTTAAAGCAAGCACATTCAATGTTGTATGGATCTTCCTAAGTGTTTTGTATGATTTCTTAAATGACAACCATGACTACAGTATGTCACACAACTTACAATATAAAACCTCAATCGAAATTAATTTAGCCAGTAAGAAGCCAAGCCGCCAGGCTGAAGATAAATAATATTAGAACTCAGTGTCTGATAGATAAACAGCTTTTAAACAAGAGATTTGTGCATACCCCCTTTTTTTTGTTCTACTTCATCAACGTGTTTTGGAAAAACCACCCTTAAATGTTTTAGTTTGGTTTCGGCTTTTGGTTCGGTTTAAAATTGATAAAAATTGATAATCATTGATAAAAATCGATAAAAATAAATAAAAACTGCTAAAATCACCTATTTTTACAATCCAAAGTCCAAAATTTAGATTTAGAATCCAAATTCCAACCGCAGGAAGATTTGAACTGGAACCCACATCAGATCTCTTCTTGGGATCCCAACTGGGTTTTGTTTTGGTTTGGTTTGGACCCACAAAATTTGGTTGAATTCAGATTTCTGGAGAACCAAATCACACATCTCTAGTTTAAACCAAGATAAGCACACACCAACAGAATGTGTCTTAATTAGGATGTGCAGTCAGGTGAGTCAAAGCCTTTTCTGTCATACTCATTATACTCCAAAGCTTTGTCTATAAAAATGATATGAAAAATACAAAGATTATATTATAAATATCTTCTGTGTATTATTCTAATAATTTTTATAGTCCAAACTCTGGAATAAAAAGTCAATAGGAGGTGAGGCCAGCCTTCCTTTTCCATACATCTCTAATCAAAACTCAATAAATTTCAAGCATTATACAAAGTGGCGGATTGGGATGCAAAACCAGCCCAGGAAATTTATGGAAGTAGCCCTAATGGGGGTGTTGTCTGTTGAGGGGATCTCTCCTCATAATACCTGATTGTATGCAGGTGCACCCTTCTATTCTTCTTTTTCTGCAGTTGTGTATAAGACCAAGGGCAGATTGGGAACTAAAAGTGGCAATGTCAATTTTTTTATAAGTGGCAGAATGAATGAGGACAATGCAGTGTACTGAGTGTTGTGGGTTGTCTGTCATGTGGGCGGCGGGGCCACATGACAACACACAAACAGTCACGACAGGTACATCTGCCTAACAGGATTCTTCCTGGTGATCCCTATGGCCATTCCGCTCCTGGGTATACAGATGTAGATATGCTCATCTTTGCAGTGATGCAGCATGCTGCAACAAGGCTTGCTGCATGGCATGCCAGGCTGTGAATACTCGCAGGAGGTGATCGCTCACTGCACAACAGTAAGATGACCATGTCTACATCTGTACACCTCTGTATAATGCTTATATGAACCCATTGGCTCATATATTGTGTGTAAATCTGAGTCTGGTACTAACAGGTTTCTACTTAGGCATATACAGTACCTGACCGCAAGTCATTGGTCTTAATACAGTTAACAGTTCAATGACGTAACCAATTATGTGGTTTGTTGAGGATAATTTGTAGAGCCACACTCACTGTGGTTACACTAGTTATATCATGAAACAGAGTGGGTTGCAGCAGCTCAACAGCTAGTGTCTGTATATATACTGTAAGTGGTAGTGGTGCAGGGTTGCAGTAACAGCGGTAAATGCAGGTTTATTGGCAGGATCTCTTGGGAGCTAAGGGGAAGATGTTCATCTTCCACTATGCCACTCTACACAATAACAAGATGGTGATGCACATTTGCAGTACTATCTCAGTGGCCAGCTTGGTAAGCAAATAAAGCTTCTTGGTTTATGTGCAGTAGCACACTTCAATACCATCTTTTACAACTCGTATTTTTACTCCTGCTAAAACAGTAAAAAGGGTACAAAGTAAATTACAAGAAGATAGCTAATCTACTAAGTAGAGATGAGCGGTTCCGGTTCTCCAGGAATCAGACCCGACTGAACTTAGCGATCCAAGACAAGAACTGTGTCCGGCCCACGTTTTCCCACTTAACTCAAATCCCCAAATGAGGGCAAATGATATCTTCCCGCTGTCAGATTCTCAAGAGTTTTGGATTCTATAAAGGTCCCTGGTGATTGGTGCCATTTCACTCCGGCTGTGGAGGTTGTATTGAATGGACTTGTCACTGCAGTATCCATCCAGGGGTGCTGTGTTTGGGCTGAAGCTGCTAAAGGGGTACTTGTGTCCTCCAGGGGTGCTGTGTTACATCAAGGGGCTGTGCTTGCTGTGTTCAGGGGCACTCTCACCTGGGCTGCTGTATAATCAGTGTACAGACACACAGTGTCCTATAATACACATATTGCGAGTAACACTGTAGGTAGTCCCTGCTTTGTTACACATAAAGGGGTTTTCTGCCAATCTAAAGGTGCTCTGCACCAGTTAAATAATATACCATAAAAAAAAATATATGCTAAACCCCAGTGTACTATGCTATTATTTTTATGTGACACTACCAGTCAGACCACACTGTATACTCATAAACACTATAGGTGGCCCATGCTTTTGTGTACATAAAGGGGTCCTCTGCCAATCTGGGGGTGCACCAGTTAAGTTAGAAAAAAGCAAAATATATAATTATATACACTGCTCAAAAAAATAAAGGGAACACTTGAACAACGCAATGTAACTCCAAGTCAATCACACTTCTATGAAATCAAACTGAACACTAAGGAAGCAACACTGATTGACAATCAATTTCACATGCTGTTGTGCAAATGGAATAGACAACAGGTGGAAATTATAGGCAATTAGCAAGACACCCCCAATAAAGGAGTTGTTCTGCAGGTGGTGACCACAGACCACTTCTCAGCTCCTATGCTTTCTGGCTGATGTTTTGGTCACTTTTGAAAGCTGGTGGTGCTTTCACTCTAGTGGTAGCATGAGACGGAGTCTACAACCCACACAAGTGGCTCAGGTAGTGCAGCTCATCCAGGATGGCACATCAATGCGTGCTGTGGCAAGAAGGTTTGCTGTGTCTGTCAGCGTAGTGTCCAGAGCATGGAGGCGCTACCAGGAGACAGGCCAGTACATCAGGAGACGTGGAGGAGGCCGTAGGAGGGCAACAACCCAGCAGCAGGACCGCTACCTCCACCTTTGTGCAATGAGGAACAGGAGGAGCACTGCCAGAGCCCTGCAAAATGACCTCCAGCAAGCCACAAATGTGCATGTGTCTACTCAAATGATCAGAAACAGACTCCATGAGGGTGGTATGAGGGCCCGACGTCCACAGGTGGGGGTTGTGCTTACAGCCCAACACCGTGCAGGACGTTTGGCATTTGCCAGTGAACACCAAGATTGGCAAATTCGCCACTGGCGCCCTGTGCGCTTCACAGATGAAAGCAAGTTCTCACTGAGCACATGTGACAGACGTGACAAAGTCTGGAGACACCAAGGAGAACATCCTCCAGCATGACCGGTTTGGCAGTGAGTCAGTAATGGTGTGGGGTGGCATGTCTTTGGGGGACCGCACAGCCCTCCATGTGCTCACCAGAGGTAGCCTGACTGCCATTAGGTACCGAGATGAGATCCTCAGACCCCTTTTGAGACCATATACTGGTGCGGTTGGCCCTGGGTTCCTCCTAATCCAAGACAATGCTAGACCTCATGTGGCTGGAGTGTGTCAGCAGTTCCTGCAAGACGAAGGCATTGATGCTATGGACTGGCCCATCCATTCCCCAGACCTGTATCCAATTGAGCACATCTGGGACATCATGTCTCGCTCCATCCACCAACGCCATGTTGCACCACAGACTGTCCAGGAGTTGGCGGATGCTTTAGTCCAGGTCTGGGAGGAGATCCCTCAGGAGACCATCCGCCACCTCATCAGGAGCATGCCCAGGCGTTGTTGGGAGGTCATACAGGCACATGGAGGCCACCACACTACTGAGCCTCATTTTGACTTGTTTTAAGGTCATTACATCAAAGTTGGATCAGCCTGTAGTGTGTTTTTCCACTTTAATTTTTGAGTGTGACTCCAAATCCAGACCTCCATGGGTTAATAAATGTGATTTACATTGATAATTTTTGTGTGATTTTGTTGTCAGCACATTCAACTATGTAAAGAACAAAGTATTTAATAAGAATATTTCATTCATTCAGATCTAGGATGTGCTATTTTAGTGTTCCCTTTATTTTTTTGAGCAGTATATCTATCTATCTATCTATCTATCTATCTATCTATCTATCTATCTCTATATATATATATAAATCTCATGAACTGCACACATCACTAAACCACACGTCTGGGTGCTTGATCCAATAAATTAATATCACAAGTCCTCGTATTCACAACCAGCAAAGCTGGGTGAAGTGGGAGAGATCCGCACAACCAAATAAAGAAATATTTATTCATCAATAAAAAGTTTCCATAAATGCTCAAGCAATTGATTCCAAAAAAGGATTAAGTAGCAGCGTTTACAAGCATGTTTACCACTCCTGGAGACACTCCTCCTGTACCCCAGACAGCCATTTTGGTGTCTGCGCACCTTTCTCAAAGGGTGTATAGTGTATAATAGAAATCAAAGCATTTAAATAGAGGAAGGACAAGCAGTCTCACCTGTGCATGGGTTGTAGTCTCCACCCCTCGGCTTCACCGCGTTCCCCCGCTGCTCCCGCCATCATTCCCCGCCGTGGCGCCGGCGCCTCCATCGTGATGTCAGCGTCCGGAACCAGTTTGCGGGGAAATGTGGTAGGGACGCCGCTGTGGGTTCCCGGGTGCCGGAAGTCAGTGGCCAGAAGTACACGTTGTTATGACTCCCTATACAAACAAGAGTCGCTATCAAATAACCAGTGTGTATCATAAAATAAACAAAAACATCATGATAGAGCAGTCATTCACCTTGTATTACATAGCCTAACCAGTAATATATATATAGATAAACAAATTGTGTATGAATCACATCTCGATTGATTATGGTTCCTATGGTTACCAAGATGTACGAACAGCATATAGATTCATGATGTTAATCACCAAAAATCAAACCACCAACGATTCCAATTAAGGAATCATGTATAATAGACAGCAAAAAATGAAAAAGAGAAGAAACAACAATACAAACACATATAAAGGATCAGGTAATGGGGATCAGGAATTGTACTGTACATATCAAGGTATATGAACCTGGGTCTATTTAGACTAGCATAGAGGCCGACACATAAAGTTCTTCAACTAGCATAAGAAAACCGACATGTTGAATTCTTCATTAAGACCCATTGGGGTCATAGATTGCAGATCATAGATCCACTGACACTCACGCTTAAGTAGAAGCTTATGTCTGTCGCCTCCTCTCCTTAATGGGGGAATATGATCAATTAGCAAGAAGCTGAAATCTTTAATAGCATGTCCTGCTGAAACAAAATGTTTGGCTACAGGTGGTGTATTGGTTTCCAATTTCATAAACACTTTTTTTATTGAAGAATGGTGCATCCCAATTCTTTCTTTCAGTATGCATACAGTTTTGCCCACATATATGCGTTTGCATGGGCACAATATCATGTAGACGACAAATTTTGTCTCACAGTTCATTCGATGTTTCAAATGGTAGATGCGGCCTGTCAGGGGATGTTGGGAACTCAATCCTGTTAGGATAAATCAGCAATTAACGCAGCCAGAGCACTTAAATGATCCTTTAGTGGTGGTTAGCCAATTTCTGCCTTGTGAGACTTTGGGACTAACGTCAGAGTATGTAACTTGCTGTTTCAAGTTGTTGCTCCTTTTATAGCAGAAAAGCGGCTTCTCTCCACACAGATCTCCAATATTGAGATCTGATCTGATAATATGCCAATGATTCAAAATGGCTGCTCTTAGTGCTCCTGATGTTATTGAATAGGTTAACAACATCATCCTATCTTGCCTTATCTTTTTTGTTTCTTTGTTGGGAACCAATAGATCTTCCCTTTTAAGTTTCAAACATCTTTGTTTCACAGCTTCAATTTCTTTCGGATCGTACCCCCGATCTAGGAAATTCTCACCCATTGTGGCAAGTGACTGTTTCAACTCAGCTGAACTTGATGTAATTCTTACAGCTCGAACTAGTTGTGAAAAAGGCAGTCCTTTCTTTAACGGCTGGGGATGGAAGCTAGATGCTAGTAATAGACTGTTTTTGTCGGTCAGTTTTCTAAATAAGGCAGTTTCAAAGAGTTCATTAACACATGTTATGGATACATCTAAGAATTGTATCGTTTTGTTACTAACTAAATAGGTGAATCTAATAGACCCAGGTATCTCATTGAGGGAATCCAGGAAGTCTTTAAGCATGGCCTCTGGTCCAGTCCACACCAAAAAAAGATCATCTATAAAACGGACGTAAAAAGCGATAGACTGAAAAAATGGTCGATTAGCCATAATATATCTTTCTTCATAATCATACATGAATATGTTAGCGTAAGATTGAGCCATGTTTGACCCCATCGCTGTCCCTTTAAGTTGTAAATAAAAAGTGTTGTCAAAAAGAAAGTAATTTTTGTGAAGAATCAACTCAATCAGTAGCAATAAAAATTCAGAAGGTGTACCTGAATAGTGTGGACTGGAACCAACCACGCACAGGACTGCCTGCATACCCTCAATGTGATCAATATTAGTATATAGGCTGGTAACGTCCATTGTTACCAAATAGCAACCAGCAAGCGGAGAACCAAATGAGGACAATTTATTGAGAAAATCAGTTGTATCCCTCAACCAGTAGGGGTGTGTTGAACCGCTGGCTGTAAATAGTAATCTATGTATTGGGATATCGGTTGACATAGGGAGCCCATTGAAGAAATTATGGGCCTACCTGGTAGGGAAGTCATAGACTTATGTACTTTGGGTAGGATGTACAACAGTGGGATTTTGGGATACTCCTGGGTAAAAAATTCTACGGTCTGGATTTCAATCCATGCATTGGAAAAACCCATCTGTATTATACTGTCAATTTCTCTCTTATATTTGTCAGTTGGATCAAATAATATTTTTTTATAACAGACTAAGTCCGTTAATTGACGTATTACTTCTCTGACATAGTCATCTATATTCATGATAACAATCGCTCCGCCTTTATCGGCTGGTCTTATTATGATCTCAGGATTTTCTCTCAGACTATGAATCGCAGTTCTCTCCTCCTGTGTAATGTTGGAATAATGCATTTTAGTTTTATGCATAATAGGAATAATATCTCTTTTAACTAACCTCATAAATGTATCAATCGAGGGGTTATTGGAGGGAGGATCAAATGAGCTCAATTTTTAAAGGGGTGATCAGTAATGGGGACACTATTCACTGGATTTTTAGAAAAAAAGTCTTTAAGTCGTAGTTGGCGGTGGAATTTATAAAGCTCAACTTCACAATCAAACCGCCTCTGTTTAAATGTATGTACAAAGGATAAACCTTTGTTAAGTACAGACAATTCCGAGGGTGTGGGTTTATATTCAGAAAGATTGAATACCACTATTTCTTTGTCTTGTCTTTTGCTTTCTGGTACCTTCCTCCGGACACCCCCTCTCCTGCACGGTCTATTCCTTTGAATTTGCTCCTTGTGAAAAAAAATTTGTCCCCTAAAAAAGGCCCCTTACCTGACTGGTCAGAGTCACTATGGGAGGTATTAGATTCAATGTCAGTGAATTGTGTATCCTGCCTTCTACTATTCCCAAAGCCCCCTCTCCAAGGTCTTCTGTTATTTTGTCCTGTCAACCACGGATATACTCTAGATTCTTTATAGTCTTCTTTTACTTTTCTATATTTACTTTTTTTGAAAGTTAATAGATCTGTCTTAAAAGAATTCACTGACTCTTCCAGTTTGGTTAACCACTCATTACTGGTATCAGATCGCAAAATTTCAATACCATTGGATTCACACAGTACAATTTCTTTTTTGACACTTTCTATATCCAAATTATTGCTGTATAACAAGAATCATTAAGTCACGGCTACATTGATTCAAAATGAAACACCACTGTTTCATTTTCATTGGCACTAAAAGATTTACTGAAAAGGATATCTCAAAAATTCTGTTTACCAATACTGAGCAACTTGCATTTGATGTTGACAGTCCGGCAGAAATACAATCTGATCTCCTAAAGCTACGTAAAAGATTAATTGAACTTGAATTACATGGGTTGACCCTTTCCCAATTCCATAAGGATAACCTTATACCCAGGGGCTTTCGCATAAAAAACCAACCTACACTGGGACGGTCTAATAAGGAATTTTGTAAACAGTGGTGTTTCATTTTGAATCAATGTAGCCGTGACTTAATAATTCTTGTTATACAGCAAGTTAATTTGGATATAGAAAGTGTCAAAAAATAAATTGTACTGTGTGAATCCAATGGTATTGAAATTTTGCGATCTGATACCAGTAATGAGTGGTTAACCAAACTGGAAGAGTCAGTGAATTATTTTAAGACAGATCTATTAACTTTCAAAAAAAGTAAATATAGAAAAGTAAAAGAAGACTATAAGGAATCTAGAGTATATCCGTGGTTGACAGGACAAAATAACAGAAGACCTTGGAGAGGGAGCTTTAGGAATAGGAGAAGGCAGGACACACAATTCACTGACATTGAATCTAATACCTGCCATAGTGACTCTGACCAGTCAGGTAAGGGGCATTTTTTAGGGGACAAAAAAAATTTCACAAGGAGCAAATTCAAATGAATAGACCCTGCAGGAGAGGGGGTGTCCGGAGGAAGGTACCAGAAAGCGAAAGACAAGACAAAGAAATAGTGGTATTCAATCTTTCTGAATATAAACCCACACCCTCTGAATTGTCTGTACTTAACAAAGGTTTATCCTTTGTACAGACATTTAAACAGAGGCCGTTTGATTGTGAAGTTGAGCTTTATAAATTCCACCACCAACTATGTCTTAAAGACTTTTTTTCTAAAAATCCAGTGAATAGTGTCCCCATTACTGATCACCCCTTTAAGAAATTGAGCTCATTTGATCATCCCTCCAATAACCCCTCGATTGATACATTTATGAGGTTAGTTAAAAGAGATATTATTCCTATTATGCATAAAACTAAAATGCATTATTCCAACATTACACAGGAGGAGAGAACTGCGATTCATAGTCTGAGAGAAAATTCTGAGATCATAATAAGACCAGCCGATAAAGGCGGAGCCATTGTTATCATGAATAGAGATGACTATGTCAGAGAAGTAATACGTCAATTAATGGACTTAGTCTGCTATAAAAAATTATTATTTGATCCAACTGACAAATATAAGAGAGAATTTGACAGTATAATACAGATGGGTTTTTCCAATGCATGGATTGACGTCGAGACCGTAGAATTTTTAACCCAGGAGTATCCCAAAATCCCACTGTTGTACATCCTACCCAAAGTACATAAGTCTATGACTTCCCCACCAAGTAGGCCGATCATTTCTTCAATGGGCTCCCTATGTCAACCGATATCCCAATACATAGATTACTATTTACAGCCAGTGGTTCAACACACCCCTTACTGGTTGAGGGATACAACTGATTTTCTCAATAAATTGTCCTCATTTGGTTCTCAGCCTGCTGGTTGCTATCTGGTAACAATGGACGTTACCAGCCTGTATACTAATATTGATCACATTAAGGGTATGCAAGATGTCCGGCGTGTGGTTGGTTCCAGTCCACACTATTCAGGTCCACCTTCGGAATTTTTATTGCTACTGATTGAGTTGATTCTTCACAAAAATTACTTTCTTTTTGACAACACTTTTTATTTACAACTTAAAGGGACAGCGATGGGGTCAAACATGGCCCCATCTTGTGCTAACATATTCATGTATGATTATGAAGAAAGATATATTATGGCTAATCGACAATTTTCTCAGTTTATCGCTTTTTACGTCCGTTTTATAGATGATCTTTTTTTGGTGTGGACTGGACCAGAGGCCATGCTTAAGGACTTCCTGGATTCCCTCAATGAGATACCTGGGTCTATTAGATTCATCTATTTAGCTAGTAACAAAACGATACAATTCTTAGATGTATCCATAACATGTGTTAATGAACTCTTTGAAACTGCCTTATTTAGAAAACCGACCGACAAAAACAGTCTATTACTAGCATCTAGCTTCCATCCCCAGCAGTTAAAGAAAGGACTGCCGTTTTCACAACTAGTACGAGCTGTAAGAATTACATCAAGTTCAGCTGAGTTGAAACAGTCACTTGCCACAATGGGTGAGAATTTCCTAGATCGGGGGTACGATCCGAAAGAAATTGAAGCTGCGAAACAAAGATGTTTGAAACTTAAAAGGGAAGACCTATTGGTTCCCAACAAAGAAACAAAAAAGATAAGGCAAGATAGGATGATGTTTGGCACAACCTATTCAATAACATCAGGAGCACTAAGAGCAGCCATTTTGAATCATTGGCATATTATCAAATCAGATCCCAACATTGGAGATCTGTGTGGAGAGAAGCCGCTTTTCTGCTATAAAAGGAGCAACAACTTGAAACAGCAAGTTACATACTCTGATGTTAGTCCCAAAGTCTCACAAGGCAGAAATTGGCTAACCACCACTAAAGGATCATTTAAGTGCTCTGGCTGCGTCAATTGCTGATTTATCCTAACAGGATTGAGTTTCCAACATCCCCTGACAGGCCGCATCTACCATTTGAAACATCGAATGAACTGTGAGACAAAATTTGTCGTCTACATGATATTGTGCCCATGCAAAAGCATATATGTGGGCAAAACAGTACGCATGCTCAAAGAAAGAATTGGGATGCACCGTTCTTCAATAAAAAAAGTGTTTATGAAATTGGAAACCAATACACCACCTGTAGCCAAACATTTTGTTTCAGCAGGACATGCTATTAAAGATTTCAGCTTCATGCCAATTGATCATATTCCCCCATTAAGGAGAGGAGGCGACAGACATAAGCTTCTACTTAAGCGTGAATGTCATGGGATCTATGATCTGCAATCTATGACCCCAATGGGTCTTAATGAAGAATTCAACATGTCGGTTTTCTTATGCTAGTTGAAGAACTTTACGTGTCGGCCTCTATGCTAGTCTAAATAGACCCAGGTTCATATACCTTGATATGTACAATACAATTCCTGATCCCCATTACCTGATCCTTTATATGTGTTTGATTTGTCGTTTCTTCTCTTTTTAATATTTTGCTGTCTGTTATACATGATTCCTTAATTGGAATCGTTGGTGGTTTGATTGTTGGTGATTAACATCATATCTATATGCTGTTCGTACATCTTGGTAACCATAGGAACCATAATCAATTGAGATGTGATTCATACACAATTTGTTTATCTATATATATATTACTGATTAGGCTATGTGATACAAGGTGAATGACTGCTCTATCATGATGTTTTTGTTTATTTTATGATACACACACTGGTTATTTGATAGCGTCTCTTGTTTGTATAGGGAGTCATGACAACGTGTACTTCCGGCCACTGACTTCCAGCACCCGGGAACCCACAGCGGCGTCCCTATTACATTTCCCCGCAAACTGGTTCCGGACGCTGACATCACAATGGAGGCGCCGGCGCCACGGCGGGGAATGATGGCGGGAGCAGCAGGGGAACGCGGTGAAGCCGAGGGGTGGAGACTACAACCCATGCACAGGTGAGACTGCTTGTCCTTCCTCTATTTAAATGCTTTGGTTTCTATTATACACTATACACCCTTTGAGAAAGGTGCGCAGACACCAAAATGGCTGTCAGGGGTACAGGAGGAGTGTCTCCAGGAGTGGTAAACATGCTTGTAAACGCTGCTACTTAATCCTTTTTTGGAATCAATTGCTTGAGCATTTATGGAAACTTTTTATTGATGAATAAATATTTATTTATTTGGTTGTGCGGATCTCTTCCACTTCACCCAGCTTTGCTGGTTGTGAATACGAGGACTTTTGATATATATATATATATATATATATATATATTGGTGCTAAACCCCAGTGTACTATACTATTATTTTTCTGTGACATTTTTTTGTCAGACTACAGTGTATAATCTCATACATGTATTGTGTGACACTGCTGGTGAAATTAAATTGGAGTGTTTGATTACTATTTCTGACTCATGCACATATTGTGTGACACTCTAGGTGAAAGTAAACCATAGTATTAGATATTTATCTCTGACTCATACACACATTGTGACACTGTAGGTTATAAATGTTTTGTACAAATTGTGGTTTCTGCTGTACCACACTTGGATCATGTTTGTTGATAGATATGGAGGATGAACAATTGAGAGGAGAGCAGGAAGCACATACTAGTGCTGCAGGTGCTACAACCAGTCATGATGATACAAGTCTGTCAACATCATCTACTAAGGCCAATGCCCATGGGCATAGACGGCTTAATGTCAGGGCACGTATAATCAAAGAAAAAGTAAAAGTTGGATTAGTAAAAGTAAGATTAGTGCAATAAAATTGTTGTCTATGCAATAAAGACTGTCACCAATGCTCCCAATGGTTAATTTAAATTTTTGAAATCAAATAAATTGAATTAAATTACTAATCAATCCTTCCTTACTTACACTACATACAAACTCTATCTCCCATGATCTAGTTATTGATAAAGAACTGTGTCAGTGTGTTTTTGCGGATTTTGGTTTCATATTTTGCTTTAAAAAGTTACAAAACACTTCCGGTTCTGGGACGCATGGAGTAGGAAGCTCACTGCAGGAGCTCCGTCCCCACCGCCAGCTTTAAAACATCTTTTCAAGGCTATTTTAGCCTCCACATCGCCCGAAACACCCCCGCCGGCATCCGCGGACACGATGTACCGCTTTGTGACAGCCGTGACAGCGGCTCCCCAAGCTCACGCAGCCGCGCCGAACATGCAGGAGAAGCGCCACGCGGCCAGTGACATGGCGCCGGACCTGAGGTAATCTCCCCATCCTCCAAAAAAGCTGCAGTGGAGGGCGCAGACACCACAGGCTCCCAGGTATGCCGTGACCCCACAGCCCCTGTCACATATGGAGACGTAGTGGCTGCTATCACTGCTACAATGGCACCCCTCTTGCCCCAAGCAGTTTGTGATATATCCAAACAACTGCAGCTCCTGACACAGAGGGTAACCCACACTGAAACACAGCTTCAAGCAGCTACTCATGACATAGAAGGGCTTCACCATTCAGTAAAAACCCTCTCTACAGAAAATTACCAAATATGGAATAAATTAGATGATATTAAAAATCGTTCGAGAAGAAACAATATAAGATTAGTGGGACTGCCAGAATCTATTAAAGGCACAGCACTGGCACATTTTGTACGTACCACTCTCCCTTCACTTTTGGGCATTGAACGGGACTGTAGTGATCTCGTGATCGAGAGAGTGCACCGAGTGGGACCAGTCCCCACCCCCAACAGACCGCGCCCACGTGTGACCTTATTCCGATGTCTGAACTACCTTCATAAAATGACATTTTGGTCTGCTTCCCGTAAAGTGAAAGATTTACAATGCTAGGGTAATAAGCTGTACATATTCCAGTATTACTCAGTGGAACTGACCCAGGCCCGTAAGGCTTTTTCCCCTATTTGCACGCAACTTGTGTCAGAGGGCCGCAAGTTTGGCTTGCTCTATCCCGCACGCTTGCGTATTTATGAGGGCACCTCCCACAAGGACTTTTTGTCACCCGCTGATGCAGCAGCGTACCTACGCAATGTTGCAAGAGAAGATAGCGTGGATATCACAGATCGCCCTTCACCGACAGCGACGTTGTAACCCCTCGACCCCACTCGGATGCTCTCGAGCACCCCCTTACTGGCAGTGTCCTCTTAATGCTGTCCACATGCCGTTCAGTGACTGCCGCTGCTGAACTCTGATTATATATGTCCTCAGTTGCATGCACCCACTTCTCTGTATTTTCTTCACTCGATTGCATTTAGTGACATATATAACTTAGCTCACTTAGACGTGAGATTAACTCATTCCTGTTGATTAATATTTTAGTTAGACATATTATTAGTCTGTAATGATGGCTGAAGCTACACTTCGGTAACTCCCACTCCCTGATTGTCACTTGTGACATACTGCTCCTGATTGTTTAGTTTATATATGGGGGTTCTTTATTTTTCTTTTTTTTTCCGGGCGAGCACAGATTCTTATATGATAACGGTGGGGAAGGACTCCTCCCTTACTATTGCATTCATGCCCTCTAACGCTCGTGCTCGAGACCGCTGTTATTGGTCCTTGTGCCTGACCGTTAGCCGGAGGTCGCTGGTCATTGCTAGAATGATCATTAGTACGGTAATGTTTCTCATATTGTACGACCTGTTACTTACTTTTTTCTTTTCTAACACCTCTCCCCCCTTGTATTGTCTCCTTCCTCCCCCCTCTCTCCTACCCCCCTCCCAGGATGTGACTGTCTTAATCCGTATAAAGCTGGCAGTGGTTGGTGCATACGTTTTGTCTTTGCCACAACAACATGCCTGACTTAGTAGTGGGAACTTGGAATGTAGGGGGATTTAACTTCCCAGCGAAGAGACGGAAAATACTCATTTATCTTAACAAACAGCGGATAGATCTGGCTTTCCTCCAGGAAACACACCTCACGCCGGAGGAGACGGTGAAGTTGAACACCTTAAACTGGCGGGTACTGGGTTTTAGCTCATATAATTCAAAAGCCAGGGGTGTGGTTGTATTGGTAAAAAGTCATATTCCCATGGAGGTGGTTTCCACTGTAGCTGACCCAGATGGTCGTTATGTCATACTATCTGCAAAGATCAATGGTAAAATGTACTCCATATGCAATGTCTATGCTCCTAATGTTTACAACAAATTGTTTTTTCAGACTATACCAGCCAAATTGACCCCCTTTCTAACAGAGCCCTTGATCCTAGGTGGTGATTTTAACCTTATTTCCTCCTCCTACCTAGATAGGTCCCATCTCCCCGTGAGACACCTCTCACTGCCCAAACTTGGAGTTCCCTTTTTAGCAGAAAGACTACAAGCAGTAGATATCTGGAGGGCTCTACACCCCACGGAAAAGGAATACACATGCCTCTCCGCTGCCCACCACACACTATCTAGGATAGACTACATTCTACTGTCACATTCTCTACTTCCTCATGTGCCTGATTCCCAAATTGAGACCATAGCTCTCTCGGATCACGCCCTAGTAACTGCTACCCTTCACTTTCCAAATGTCTCCTCCCCATCTCCTAAACTGTGGCGATTCCCGTCATATCTGGCAAACTCCCAAAAATGTCAACAGAAATTGGAATCATCCTGGGAATCTTTCCAGACTAATAATACATCCCATCTAGAAGAAGACCCTATATTGTTCTGGATGACTGCGAAATCAGTTCTCCGGGGTGATATCATATCTTATGTCACAGCTAATAATAAAAAATATGCCACTCAATATTTGGAGTTTCAGAGGCCCCTGTCGACAGCCTACCAGCAATACAAATCCTCCCCTACCTCGCAAAACCGCCTCATTTATCTTAACGCCAAAACACATTTTGATGAATTTATGTCTTCTATGGGCAGCAGATTCTCCTTTTCGGTAAATTATAAATTCTTTAAATTTAGCAATAGAACTGGTAAATTATTGACGACTTTACTGAATGGTTCTCGCCCTCCCATGGTCACACACCCGCTCTGTACACCCACTGGTGCGCTAACCACTACTAACCAAGAGATCTCTGATGTTATGAGATCCTTTTACGAAGGCCTATACTCCCCAACTCAACCTCCTTTGCCTATGACTCCCCCTACTGTTTCCCCATGGCCCACTGCCTTCTGGGATTCCCTTCCTGTTCCACAACTACTCCCCACTATGGTCCAATCATTGCTAGATCCCATCACACTGGAAGAAGTCAAGAATGTCATTGGCCAATTCGGCAGGGACAAGGCACCGGGTCCTGACGGTTTTAGTGCTGATTTTTATAAGATTCTTCTACCTCGCATTGGTGGAACTTTGGTGTCGGTCCTGAATGCGATTTTGTCCTCTGACACTCTTCCCAGACATTTTAATACAGCCATTCTCAAGGGTTTCCCTAAACCTGGGAAGGACCTCTCTCAGCCGGGACCATATCGCCCAATCTCTTTATTGAATCTCGATTACAAGTTACTTACTAAAATATTAAACATTTACTCTCTCACATCATACACAAGGACCAAACGGGATTTATCTGGGGAAGACACTCAGAGGTCAACGTCCGACGGGTCCTGTCAGCTGTCTATGCTTCCTCCTCCTCTTTTTCTCTCACCACTCACCCAGTTATCCTCTCTCTTGACGCGGAAAAAGCGTTCAACTTGGTCGACTGGGATCATCTCTTCTCTTCTCTTTCACTTTTTGGCTTTCCTGCCTCTTTTGTAAAACTCCTGAAACTTCTTTACACTACTCCTCTGACACAGGTCTCATGTAATTGAGTATTATCTCCAGCTTTTGAGATACACAGAGGTACCAGACAGGGATGCCCCCTGTCACCCTTACTTTTCGCCAATAGCACTGGAACCCCTAGCGATAGCCTTACGACAATCTGCAGTGTTTAAAGGAATCAAAATAGGAGATGTTGATCTCCGCCTTGCCCTTTTTGCTGATGACGTGCTCTTATTTGTCTCGGACCCAGTAAACTCCATTCCGGAGATCCTGGGTCTGATTCAAGCATTTGGGAACAGGGCGGGATATAGGATTAATGTAGCCAAGTCAGAAATTTTACTCTTAGGCCCCACTACAAACATCATATCTGACTTCCTTTCATCCCTCTCTTTTAAAATTGCTCCCACAAAAATTACATACTTAGGGATCCAAATACCAGCGAATTTATCCAGATTATATGAGGAAAATTACTCTCCTGGCCTAGCACGGATGACAACACTTTTGGACAGTTGGAAATTACTTCCCTTATCACTATTGGGGAGGATAGCTGTGTTACAAAGTGTAGTCTTCCCCAAACTATTTTACCTCATGCAAATGCTCCCAGTTCGACTTAATAATCGAGACATCCAATACCTACGGAAAATTATGTCGAAATTCCTGTGGAAGGGGAAGAAATCATTCATTGCTTTGGACAAATTGATGGCTCCTAAATTGGCAGGTGGATTCGGGGTCCCTGATTACGCATCTTACTCAATGGCTTCCTTGTTTCGCTGTGCTGCTGACTGGTTGTTCGACAGGGAACTCTTCACTGACTCCGCATTGGATGAGGCCTTATTTGCTCCTTATTCCCCGGGAGCTTTGCTACTCTGTAAACCATCCCTGAATCCCTCTTCAGTTCGTAATAATCCTCTTTTCCATGATATCTATTATAACTGGCGCTCTCTACACAAAAAATTTAGGAGTAATCCCGAAACTTCATCATGCATTCCACTATGGGGCAATCCTGCCTTCCCTCCATCTCTCATTAACCCTAATTACCGACTCTGGAAAGAGAAGGGTCTCTCCCATTCCTCCAAGGTCTTTGATCCGGGAGGCTCTATGTTGTCTTTCTCCTCCCTACGAGAGAAGTACAACCTACCCCACACCCACTTTTACATGTACCTCCAAACCAGACATTATTTAAACCCCACAACTCTCAAACATGACCACCCCAAGACAATTCTTCTCTTTCTACTCCATTATTGCTCTCACTCGCTGCACACAGAACTGGGCCCACACGTATCAGACAGATATATAACATTCTGACCTCCAGATCAACAGAACACAGATGGAATAGATTACTAGATCAATGGCGTAAAGACATGCCTAGCCTGACTTCCCATCACCAGCTCAGTGATCACTATATCTCCTCCCTGAAAGCCTTAGCCTCCCCATATTTAAGGGAGGTCCATCTTCGCACCCTACAGAGGGCGTACATATCCCCCATACAACATGCTCGATTTAACCCCACGGAATCTGGGGAATGCCCCATATGTCATGTCAGTGTAGCTTCGTTTTAGCACATGTTTTGGGAGTGTGGTCTGATCCGCCATTTCTGGCATAAAGTAATGGCCTTTATTAACCAGCTATTACACATCCATGTGGAAGCGACACCGCTATCTTGCCTGTGTGCAAATTTCTCAGAATGGGACCTAGGACCAGGGAGACGGAAGATACAACCATTCCTAACTATTCTAGTAATGGTATCTAAAAAAATTATCCTGTCCCACTGGCTCCTGTCCACATCCCCGACTCTGACGGAGGTGCATAGTAAACTGCTGCAGATCTTATACTATGACAGAAAATTGGCCCAAATTAATATTGAATCCGGGATTAAAACCTTTTATAAAAAATGGGGTCTTTATATTGATTCACGGGATCAGACCACACAGACTCAAATATTTAAGGTTTTCGAACACACAGAATGGTACTTGCATAGGAAATTACTGGAAGACACTCTGTCATGACACTCCACACTAATATATAGTGGTGCCCAAGGGACGAGATCCCCCTACTGCCCATAACTATACTACTGCATCAATTACGATTCTTCTCACAATATATTTATAGATAGGACATCCCCATATCCCCCAACCATACACCCTTATGTGTTACCCCCTTCTTCCCCCTCCCTTCTCTCTTTGGCACTCAATTTCTACTTCTCTTTTTTCTCTCTCTCCTCTGTTTAGTATTATTTATCTGTCAGGATACCGAATTCCAAAAAAAAAAATATTGAATCTCATTATCGCGATTGTTGTTATTTACTAAACGGTAGTCTGGTTATAGAGGTATATACACCTTTCTTTTTATTTTTATGATATAGCATTGATGGAGATCCCCGCTGTTTTGACTCTACAGTTTTGATGTATTCGGTGGTAACAACAAAAATCAATATCCTCTGGTTAGAGTTGGTTCAATAATCTTGAGACAAAATACGGATTACAGTTTGATATTCACAAGACTAGATTCTGCGGATCTGAAATGTTCTCCTTATAACATAACATAATGTATATGCCAACTTTATCTTTCTCTTCATAATCTCTATTGTATGCTAATTCATTGTTTCTATTTTGAACTTATATTATGTGAAAACCCTAATAAACAGAATAAAAAAAAAAAGTTACAAAATAGCTAAAATCACATGATTTGGCATGTTTTTTGTTCATAGGGTATTATTACCCAAATAACATTCATTTCCAGGCATTTCCAGACAATTTTGACCACAGTACAAACAATGAAATATATATATATAGTACTATATATATATATATATATATATATATTTAGATGCTGTAATCATCTGTACAGATTATTTTCAGCCTCATTGTTGGATCTGTACCTGAAAGTTATGTTTGACCTGGAGAAGGATCCACCTGACCTGGAGTAGTTTGGCAACAACGGTTGGAGTGCATCAGGTTGACTCAGCCAACTTTACACAAGGTGTGTATCAAGTAAATAAATTTGTGTATTTTTGACCAATATACACAACTAATTTTTGTATTGATTCAACTTATTTCCACTTTATTGCAGACATCCTGGCAGAAAGGGAGTGAAATTGTGCTGAGTACTGGTTGTGTCTCCATTGTATGGAATCCAAGTTCCAATGCTGGATGAAAGCAATATTGGGAAGTTGTAAAAAATTACTGGAAATGAGTGGAAATTATTTTTTTTATAGGTTAATAATAATGTAGGAACAAACACAGGCCACAATTCCATTTTTATGATTAAAAAAATACAGATCCAAAACCAAAACCCACAAGTGCGGTTTTGGCAAAACCAATAAAGATCCAAAACATGAAGGAGATACAGATCCAAAATTAAAACCGAAAACTCAAGATTTAGGCCGGCGCACATCCCTACTACTAAGGGCTGACTTGCTGGAAAAATTTACAATGTATTTCTTGTTTTTGTCAGAGTCAGGTAAATACTATAAATACTATTAATAACACTCCTCATTATGTCAGGAGAAATTAGGTAAATTTAAGAATTGCCGCCATAGGTGTTAGTAAAGTTCGAAAATAATTATAAGCTCACCAAGGAAGGAAAGATATGTGTAGAGAGAAAAAACTTGGCAAGGGACAGATCCTTGGAGAATCCTGATGGGGAATGGAAGTGAAGGAAACGTGGAGGAGTGTGAGATGACAGAATGAGAGGTGTGAGTGGTGCACAAACAAGACAATAAAGCTATATAAGGCATGATTGGGATCTGCCAGTAAGAGTGTCCCAACAACCTTTTAATGCAAATAAGTAATAACAGTAATATTTACAACACTAAAGTTGCTGTAGGTAAGTATTACAGTAAGGGTATATTGAATAAATCTTATAAAGTTCAATGAAAATAAAGAGAATAGAGAGGGTGAATAGGCAGAGAGAGGAAGGAGAAATAAAAGGTACAAAATTATGTAGACAGTGTGTTAGAGAGATGAGTTTAACAGTGTTGAGGGGTGTGACAGAGAAGGGTATGTGCAACTAATGAGTGGAAGTAGCAGTCTGGCTGGAGAGGGCATCAGGTACTATACACATATAGGGCCTAATTCAGAACTGATTGGTGCTGTGTGTTTTCGCACAGCAGCCGAACAGGTCTGAACTGCGCATGCACCGGCGCTGCAGTGCACCGGTGCATGCCAGACAGCCAACGGCCGTCTCAGCCCTGCGATTGCCTCTGCCTGATTGACAGGCAGAGGCAGCCGCTGGGTGGGAGGGGTGGCCCGGCGGCATTTGGCCCCATTTTAGGGGCGTGTGGTCCGGGCAACTCAGGCATACTGGACTGTGTGGGGGCGTGCTGCGGTGGCTGCGTGACATCACTTGCAGGCGCTGCGAACCTCACAGTGATGAGAAGTTCCCTGCCAGTATGCAGAAGCTGCGCTGGTACTGAGCTACTCCTAAAGTACAAAATCATCGCTGCTGTGCATTGCCTTTGTACTTGTGCATGGGGGGTTGGGCCTGACATAGGGGGGGTGGACTAGCCCTGTGCTGGGCATGCCCCAGAATGTCTGTGTGACTGATCGTAGATGTGCTAAATTCAGGTCTGAATTAGGTCCATAGTCTGGTCATTATGTGCATGTCTAGGCATTATTAAGTATAAACTTATTCACCGCTAGATGTATCTGCAGTGCTTGAGTATTTGCTGGTTGAGAACGCTGATGTAACAGGTAGGGAGATTAAGGAAATTAAAGTTAGCTAAGGTTGGGGGCCTAGGATTGAGATGAAGTAGGGTTGTTTAGAGAATGGTGCAATAGGATTAGAAAATTAATTTGGAGTGGAGGAAGTCAGCATGATAGCATAATTTCCTCCAAGGTGCTCAGCAAAGTGAAAGTACTTCTGAAACTTGCAGCCAGACAGGAAGCAAATTTTGGATACTGATATCATCATATATGCACAGACATCTATTTTTTGTAAAATGTGGGAAGGATTTACATCTGTTCATATCCCCATCCCTGGCACCTACAAAGATGGAGAAATATATTTTGAAAGAACAGTGTCTCCTCTTTACACTTTGTGCGTGATTTGAAATTAATATCACTTGATTTCATCATCAATGCCCTACTCTACAGAAAAATTGTAGAATATATGGATGGAGGAAAATCTCCCCCAAAATGATTCAAAATTAGAAAAAGAGGGATCCTTTTTTCAAATTATGTACTTGTACTTGTTGTCTATTGATCACTGTACTGTATGCTATGGAAAACATCTCTGTAATGAAGCTAAGTCTTTGTTCTCAGGCTCTGACTGGCTTCATGACAGGGGCTGGCTGGCAAATTTTATCCTGGGAGGCAAGGCCAAAGTACTGGCCCATGAGCACCATTGACACACACAGGTTTTGGGCAGAGGCACACATTGGTTATGGGCAGAGGAACACATGGGTTACAGGCAGATAAACACATGGGTATGAGCAGAGGCACACATGGGCAGGAGCAGAGGCACACATTGGGTTATGGGTAGAGGCACATATGATTACAGGCACACATAGGTATAGACAAAGGCACACATTGGTTTATGTGCAAAGGCACATATGGATTATGGACAGAGGCACACCTGGGCAGGTGCATAGGCACACATGGAGCAAGAGCAGATGCAAACATAGGTATGAGCAGAGGAATGCATGGGTTATGGGCAGAGGCACACATGGGTATGGGCAGAGAAATACATGGGTTATGGGCAGAGGCAAACATGGGTACAGACAGAGGCACACATGGAAATGGGCAGAGGCACACATGGATTATGGGCAGAGGCACACATGAGTAGGGGCAGTGGTACACATGCATACAGGATGAGGCACACATGGGTTATGGGCAGGGGCACACATGGGTTATGGGCAGAGGAACACAGGGGTTACAGGCAGATAAACACATGGGTATGAGCAGAGGCACACATGGGCAGGAGCAGAGGCACACATTGGGTTATGGGCAGAGGCACATATGATTACAGGCACACATAGGTATAGACAAAGGCACAAATTGGTTTATGTGCAAAGGCACATATGGATTATGGACAGAGGCACACCTGGGCAGGTGCATAGGCACACATGGAGCAAGAGCAGATGCAAACATAGGTATGAGCAGAGGAATGCATGGGTTATGGGCAGAGGCACACATGGGTATGGGCAGAGAAATACATGGGTTATGGGCAGAGGCAAACATGGGTACAGACAGAGGCACACATGGAAATGGGCAGAGGCACACATGGGTTATGGGCAGAGGCACACATGAGTAGGGGCAGTGGTACATATGCATACAGGATGAGGCACACATTGGTTATGGGCATTGGCACACATGGGTATGGGCAGAGGAACACATGTTATGGGCAGAGGCACATATGGGTATGGGCAGAGGAACACATGTGTTATGGGCAGAGGCACACATGGGTATGGGCAGAGGAACACATGGGTTATGGGCAGAGGCACACATGGGTATGGGAAGAGAAATACATGGGTATGGGCAGAGGCATACAAGGGTTATGGGCAGAGGCACACATGAGTAGGGGCAGTGGTACACATGCATACAGGATGAGGCACACATGGGTTATGGGCAGGGGCACACATGGGTTATGGGCAGAGGAACACAGGGGTTACAGACAGAGGCTCACATAGGTCAGGACAGAGGCACACATGGGTTATGGGGAGAGGTACACATGGGTTATGGGCAGAGGCACACATGAGTAGGGACACTAGTACACATGCATACAGGATGAGGCACACATGGGTTATGGGCAGGGGTACACATGGGTTATGGGCAGAGGAACACGGGTTACAGACAGAGGCTCACATAGGTCAGGGCAGAGGCACACATGGGTTATGGGGAGAGACACACATGGGTTATGGGGAGAGGCACTCGTGGGTAGGGGCAGTGGTACACATGGTTGGGACAGATGGAGACACAAACACACAAACTGGTGACAAAGGGGAAAATAAAGGCAGAGACAATAGGTAACAGCTACAGGCACTCTTGGGGGTCTGACACTGACTATTAATATGACAGAAAAGCATGTAGGATGGGGCTGGATTAAAATCTGTCCATGGGCAACACACTTGTATCAATAAAAATGATCACAGTTATTATATATTTGGGTTGGTGGCCATTGGCTGCATGCACCCCACCCTATGAGTGGTGAGTGCAGACATTGCACCCCGCTTCTGGGGTGGCGAGTGCTGTGGTTTTCTAGATTTGTTTGTATATTATGGGGTTAATTTTTGGTTAACTCTTATTAACCGTGGTCACAGGCCTTTTCATGCACCCCTGTGTAATCTCACTTGTTCTAAACCTGTGTCAGCTGCTCCTTAGTAATTTATCAGCCAGTGTCAGGTGACTAGTGTACCTTTAAAAGCCATAAGATGCATGGCAGATACACATTAAACCTAGTGGGCATGTGTGCAGTATATTATGTGTGATACAGTTGCCAGGTGTTAATTTTTGAGACTTTGTGATAGTGTAGGACCTGCATGAAGGTGGGGTACCTTGGCGAGCGGTATGCAGGCTTCCGTGCATTGGCCAATTCACTAACTAAACCCCCATCATTTATTTATTGATGTTGTGAGGATAAGTGAGCTTGCTATGGTGAGTGCTGAACTTTCTGTTTGTGTATATATATATATATATATATATATAAAAGCATCTGGAGAGATACCCTTACTGAGTCCTGAGGGAATTGCTGGAGATGCTGGCTGGGTTTCCAGTCAGAGAGAAAGTGGACAGAGTGAGGGAATGGAGATGCACTGTGTGAGAGAGTGATCTGCCGAGAATGGAGCCACGCTGTGTGGAGGAGGTCAGGTCAGTATGTGGGTTGGCAGTAGCTTGTAGAAGTCTGAGGTGGCTGCTGAGGGAGGGGACCACAAGTACCGGGGAAGTCAGAGAGGAGATAGAGAGGTGGTGCCTGGTTCCCAGAGGCAGAGTGAGGCAGTCCGAGGCATGGCCAAGGTGGGATATGCTTGCCACTGCTAGTGGTCGATTGTGTGGGACATCTTGTGGGGGCCCCTAATGTGTGGAGGACCCTGGGATGACCACCCCTGTCACCCCTCTTATAATCTGTCCCTGAAGTAGGGGTAGAGACAGGTGTGGTCTGTGGGAGGAATGAAGTGCAGTTAGGACCCTATATGGCCAGGCTGGGAGCAGTTGTGGAAATTTCTTACCTCTTCAGTTGCTGGTAACACCTTCTGTGCAGCCCCTATTAGAGCAGCATACTATGCAAGCAGAGCAGCAGTGTAGAGTCAGTCATATGCACTTCTGACCATGTGTTATGCAGTCCAGCCAATCAAAGAGAGGAGGGGTAGAGTCAATGGCCAGAGAGTAGACAGGAAACAGAGGAGAGGGATGGGCCATTGCTGTGCTGCTACTGTATATAGTATAATTTGGCCGTGTTTAGCAGGATAATTATGGCAATAGGTAGCATTGCCAATGTTATACTGTGACAGTGTATTTCAGTGTCTGGATGACATAAAGTAGGACCTGCCCAAAGGGCATTCGGCACCTTGCCCCCTTGCCCAGTCTGACACTGCTCCCTGAACAGTTAAAGCACAGCCAAGGCATCAGTGCTTTGTCAGTTATAGCTTCTGTCCTGCATGAAGTAACCTGTTCTGCTGCTATTTGTTCTGTGAAACCTCTTCAATATTCAGCTTACGAGTATCCAGCACCTTGTTTCTTCCTTTGAATATTTCAGTCTGTCCAAAGCTCCTGCTCTGACCTGTGACTGTCTTGTTACTCTTTGTTTCTGGATCTTGGTTTCAGCTTGCTGACTCCTTACCTTGCATGATGTTATTACCTTTAACTTTATATTTGCCTACAGGCCCTGCATTAGTTTGTCTGTTTCCCACCTCAGCCCATTATTTATGTTCCCTCCTAGTTTCTACTTTTTACACTGACTCCCTTATCTACTCTCATAGCTCCTGGTGGTAATAAAGTACCAAAATAATTTACTGTTATAGGTGAAGCCCATCATACAGTAGTTGGACATTGGGGTTCTTATGGTCATCCACTGTATGTGTGCCATAACACTGGGTGAGTCTAAGCTTACTCAGAGTGCTCACCTGAACTCTAAGGCAAGGCCGGTTAATCTGTATCAGAAGATGCATACACTGGCCTTGGCATACCAAGAAAATGGGACTGACATGTCCTTGTTTTCTGAAATGGCAATTGTTGCCACCCTCAAACAGCAACAGCTTGCAATTACAGCCACATCTGCACTGGAGAACATGTGTAGTGCTGATCTTGCACATGCACACTCCATCAACCATCAGAGTTGTATGCAAACCATTGGGTTTGCGTATAATTCTGCATCAGGCCCATAGTCCCGAATATACTACATGACCAATAATCCACATAATTGCCGCTGCAGTAATAGGAGCACCAACATTTAGAAACATGCTCTACACATGATCTGAATCCGAGCACATGCCAGTTATGGTGATGCAGAATTTACACTTATACTGTGTTCTCACATAGGTAAAGTTCAGTGAGGGTGAGTAAATACAATTGCTGGCTATTCATAGTGGGACCTAAGACCAAACACTCCTGTGTATTTTGTACCTAGTATAGAGTATTGTAGCTGCACTGATCATGATGACTAGTAGCAGACTTAGGGGTACATTTTGTAATAATAATAATAATAATAATGATGTTATTTATATATCACTTTTCTCCTAATGGGACTCAAAGTGCTTTACATTTGCCTATTACAGCTCAAAATACAAAACAAGCTTAACAGTAGATATTAGTGAAATGCTTGAGTAAATAGGTTAAGTCTTGAAGGATTCTAGAGAGGAGGCTTCTTGAACTGTGCTGGGAAGACAGTTCCATAAAGTCAGAGCCACAAAGCTGAAAACTTGACCACCAGATCATAGTAATCGAGTGGGACAGTAAGGAATCAGAAGCTTCTTTAAGTACCTTGGGGTCTGGTAATGTAGGGCTTTGAAAGTGAGTAAGCCAATCTTGAAAATGATTCCCCATCTTACAGGCAGCCAGTGAAGGGAGTAAAGAATTGGTGTTATGTGGCTGGAACAGGGCTGGTTGGTTAACAGCCTGGTGACTGCATGTTGTACCATCTGCAAGCGGTGCAATTCTTTTGCTGGGAGACCAAGGTATAGGGCTTCGCAGTAGTCTAGGCGTGATAATACAAATGCATATATGACTTTAGGCAAATCTTCTGAGGTAATTAAATGCTTCATAATGGTTATGTTCATCAGATGAAAGAATGGTGAATTGATTGTGGCTGATACGTGATGTTTAAGTGTCAGGCCACTATCCAGGACAAAACCTAGATTTCGCACAGGTTCAGTGTTTTGTAGTTCTGTAAGCCCAACCATAAGTCCTGTCATTTGGCTATGCTGCAGTCTCATCCTGTGACCTATCATCAGGACTTCTGTTTTATCAGGGTTCAGTCACAGTCAACTGGCACTCATCCACTCCTGGAGCTCAGCTAGACAGCCATTAAGGGTTGTTATTGGGTTATCAGTACCTAGAGCAAAGGACAGGTACAGTTGTGTATCATCTGCATAGCAGTGGTAGACCAGGACATGACATCTGATTATTTCACCCAGTGGTAGCATGTATACTGCAAAAAGCATGGGAGATAGTATAGAACACTGTGAGTCCCCACAAGTCAATTGCACTGGTGATGAAGAGTATACTCCAGATTAAACTCTCGGTGACCTGCCAGTAAGAAATGATTTGAGCCAGCTAAGGACTGTGCCATCCACAGAATTGTTTTGGCCTGAGTTTACATTCTCAGGTGTATTTAGGCTTTTTTCAATCATAGAGATTTACTAAATGCAAACACGGGAATAAACTGCAGAATCATATTTGCTAACATTTCCACAAATATAAATTGTAGTCAATACATCATAGGCAAATTATGGAAGTACTTCCCATAGTCATCAATGAAACACAGGAGTTTACTTGCATAAATTAAGCAAACCCTTTTTTCAAAGGGGCAATCGCTTATAAGGCAAAACCATGCAAAAACATTTTTCCACTGTGTCTGTGTATTGTTTCAAACCAATAGAACAACTTTTTTCAACAATACATTTTTAACAATATACATTTATATTAAAAAAACAAACTAATGTTAATAGGTTTTATTGTAATAATATATTACCTGAACAGCAAGGTTCAAAACAAACCCCCAAAAGTGCTATGGTCATGTAATTATGTTAATTTTTACTTAACACAAAAAGTGGTACAAAATATACTTTTTTGCTTAAGTATGTATGTTACATTTCTTCAAAAGTTCAAAAACAACATAAACATTTTTTATCTCCACAGCCTACCCATAGACGAGCCCCATCCTCTATATGGAGTGTCATCTGGCTCTCAAGTGCACAATGTGTGCCTTGGTGGAGAAACTATGGGGGTTGAGTGTGTGGTCTTACCTGCCAAAGAACTCATTGTTTCCTCAGGTAACTGGGATATTAATGGTGTCCCTAAGATTAATGGTTGTATTTAAGTCATGTGAAGCATTCTTTTGTGATTTCATAATGCAAATTACAAAACCATTAACTACTGTACTAAGTTTGTATAATTCTAAAATTGTGTGCCCTGCAATGTTAAATTGTGTATTTTACAAAACACATGTCTACTTGCTTCTTTGGATGGTGCCAGTATGTAACTTGTGGCCAAGTTGATAACAGAGGTGCAAAAGAAGGACCTACAAATAAACCAAACAAAGAATATTAACACAAACATTTAGTTAAAACTGCAGTTAAAATTGTCGGGGTGCAGATACCTGGTGTTCATGAACACTATGAGCACAGGGCACTAAGAAGAACATGCGGTATCATGCCTGACTCTGGTCATCCATATTGTAAGTTGTTTGAAAGATTACCATCCAACAAAAGGCTTAGAGAATTGATGTCACGTACCAAGTGACTACAAGATAGTTTATTTCCATCAGCTATTCTTATATTGTATCATAACACTGTCTAGCATAAATATACGTTTGAGGAATTGTTCAGGTCATTATTCTACTACTTGTCCATTCTCAGCACTACAGTGGTGTATTTGTAATTTCATTTAACAATTAATTTCTTGTTTTGTTTGTTGAAAAAAAAACTATTATTATTACTACTACTATTATTATTAATAATAATACTCCAGTGGGAGATGCCTGGAGTGAGAAAGCTGAAAGGTCCTGTGCAACTCCATTAGAATCAGGAATCTATGTTTTGCTGAAAATGTATCATATTTGCATCGTTATGTGAATAAGATGCACAAACAGACTTGCTGATTAAAATGACATGTGGCATGCCTATATACTGTGTGTATCTGTGGCTGTAGCTGCATACAAAATGGTATGTCATTGTTTTTTTCCTAAACATTGTAACATAGCATTTAATTTGCAGATACAGCTGAGGTTGCACACAGAATATAGGCATGCTGCATATCATTTTAATCAGTATAACTGCTTGTGCATCCTCTTCACATCATTTTGTGAATAAGATGTATTTTAATTGTAAACTTTGAACAAAAAGATGCTCGGTGCTACAGTGTCATGTCACAGCTTGGGATGACTAGTAGGGCTGTTCAATGTGCCAGGAAGTTAAATGTATGTGTACACATCTGCCCAGAGGGGCAGATGTATTAACCTGATGAAGGCATAAGGAAGTGATA
Organism: Pseudophryne corroboree; assembly: GCF_028390025.1. Taxonomy (NCBI): domain Eukaryota; kingdom Metazoa; phylum Chordata; class Amphibia; order Anura; family Myobatrachidae; genus Pseudophryne; species Pseudophryne corroboree. The sequence goes on from NC_086444.1 coordinate 923,606,481, forward strand.
AACCAGTGATAAGTGCAAGGTGATAAACGCACCAGCCAATCAGATCCAATATGTAAATTAACAGTTAGGATCCGAATGGCTGGTGCATCTATCACCTTGCACTTATCACTGGTTTATCACTTCCTTATGCTATCTCCAGGCTTAATACATCTGCCCCAGAGTTTGATATCCAATAGTCAGTTCTTGCAGATGTCCTCACTCCAGCAGACAAGGCCATCACAATTGATAGCTGCCACCACCTCCTCCTAGATAGCATTTTTGCATTGTGTTGAGACGTGGGCAGCTTTATAGCAAAAGAGAAGATGGTGGTGCTTCATGACTTCCTACACCAGGGCCAAATTCTTTGCAAATGTGAACTTAACATTGTGGCTATCTTTGCCTTGTTGTGCTGCCTGGGAAGGTCCTCACTGTCCTTATCACGGACCTGGGGATCCTTGGCTGCCACCTCTTCCATCCACTCTCCACCTGACCACCATATGCCCCTGACATCCTCCTAACTTCCAACTAACATAGAACACAAATTACATAAAAACAAACATGCTCCTCCACTACCACTACAATAACTGCGTATGCCCCCCACACACACACATTAAAAAACACTGACAAGAGTCTTTTTTAAAACATTATTGAAGCTGTTTATCATTTTTAATGACTATAGTTAGAACCTTGAGTTTGATAGAAGAACGTCATAACACAAAAATGCTAAATAAAAACACCTCCATCTTTGTACTTTTAATATAATCCATGTAGAAATGAGACCAATTTTAATATCTATTGAAGAATGATTATCACCCATCCACGCTAACAATGAACAGAAAAGAAATGGTCTTAGTTATTACCTAATATTCTAAGCTTTTCTTTGGTCAAAAAAACTCAATAGTGAAATGTCTGTAATAGAAAAGACTGAATAATGAATTCTTTAATATCTTTCAATTAGGAAACAGTAGGACTTGATAAGAGTGCAATTACATGTAATAGTGAAATAAAACATATTTTGAAATTAAATAATGGTTCCTTATTTGTTAAATCACATTGTCTAACATGTTAGATCTTTTGTACTACAGTACATGAAACATAAAGAGATGCAGTGTAAGGAAAATGAACTAAAAGTTTTATCAATTACATGAGATCCAAGTAGATTTAAACACACAACTTGAAAACCTGTTTACTCCCTACTAGATTGTTGCAGTTGCTACTTACTGTATAGCACAAAATAGCTCTTTACCAACCTAGCTACAGTATAAGACACAAGTGTTTCTAGGATTTTCATATATGTGCTAAATCTTTAACTAGATCTTTCTCCCAAGCTCTCTCTGTATAAATGTGTGTGTGTTCTGGGGTGCATAGTCTCAGGTATCATAGTATACTGATAGTGCAAGGTGCCACAACACATGCAAACAAAGAGAGCACTTACCAGGCTTCTTTTAATGCAGACAAGAAAACAAATTTTATTTACTCACAATAGCATAATGTCCAGGCATTTCGATGTTTCAGGGCTCACAGGGCCCTTTGTTATGACCACAAGATCAGAGTGAAAAAAGTGCAAACCCATCTATCTGTCCAACTTGGCCTATATATACCAAGGCCCTGATTTAAAGCACCACCTTCATGGTATAAACTAAGAAATGACCTAATCATATGTAGAGCACAGAAGAAGCACCTAATCAAGCAATGCTACTAAGTTGACTAATGCATCTAATCCCCAAAGTAACACTAGCATACTCACTTATTTATAATAAACATAACAGCTGCTCAAATGAGAAATCCAAGTATATGTTACAATAATGTGGAACGCACAATAGGAAGTACGTCATATCGCCCATCGTTGTCAGCAGCATATTGAATGCTGCAGCCAAAAGAGCCACATGGGAACAACCACTAGAGCCCCAATGTCTCTATTTATGAGACCCACCATAGAATAGAACAAAATATTTCTTGTTAGTGTTCCACCCAACACAGACCAATGAAATGCAAACAGCAGCATAGGAACACAAAACTGTGATGGGAATAAGGTGCAACAAAAAGTGGTATACAAGTATCCAATCATATTATAGGTATTTAATTTAGGCAGAATAGGAGGATGTTATAAGATTTGCACTTGGTACCATCGCCACTCACTAATAACTTAGAAGTAAAGTGCAATCCCCATACCAATTAAAAATCACATACATAAAAATTGACAAATGCATATGCAAAAGTGTGGAAAACATTAGACATATGAAAATAAAGAAATGTCAAAAAATTATATATATATATATATATATATATATATATATATATATATATATAGACCAGGATTACATGAAGTGGAGGGTGCACTCTCACTTAATAAAGAGATGTTCAATTTCTTCAGATCAATGTTTTTATTGTAGCCTCAAACACTTCGACATTTCAAACCATTTAATGGATCTTTTTCAAGAAAGGCTGTACATAAATCACCAGGTCCAATATTTACATATACACGTTTAGAAATATCTAAAAGAAACTGAACAGAGAGCAAAACTCAGCCTCCCAGGTCCCAATACATAACAGTAACATCAACACCAATATTGTAAGTGATCACAAAGGGATATTCTACACGAGGAGTCAGTATACCCGAGCGACAGTGTCACTAAATAGTATGTGCCAAAAAGGATCAATAGTGTCAATATATAAATAACACACAGTGATCATGCAATACCGGTGTGACCGCACCACAACCAGCACCAACCCATTAATGCTGTTTACCTGGATAATCTAGTATGACACAAGAGTAAAAATTACTGGCGTAGTATCCATCAAGTGCATCAACAGATACTAAATAAATAACAAGAAGTCAATATTTAAACAGATACAAATATATATATAGGCACCAATCTAAAAAGAAATATCCAAAAAATACCTAGATATCTAGTGTAAAATACGTGGGGCAGCACCCAGCAGATGGTCAAAGGGCATCATGGATACATTCAAACAACTAAAAAATATATATTATAATATAGCTATATAGTATAACAGTCAATAGGATCACAGGTAGGCCAAATCTCAGGAGAGGTTACTTACTAACTCCAGCAGGTCGCCATGTATACCAGGGCCGTACACACAGCGCTGTTCCTGACCGGAAGAAGATATACCCCCTGACCCAGAAGTACCTTGGGCGGGTATGGACTTCACTAGTCAAAGATATTTAAGTGAAAACAGCCACACATATAAATATATAGTACACGACCCGAGCCACAACACACAGTAGTATACACATAGCGCAACGTAAGATAGTACGGCAGCGCGTACTCAGCCAGCAGAAGACACCGGGAACGCGATGCGTTCCACACGCCGGAAGCAGGAAGCCACATGCATTCCAGCGGCTAATCAACACTCGGGTAAATACGGACGGGGCACCTAAGTAGACAAAAAGTTAAAAAAGTCAAATGGAATTAAAACTGTGATGTCCCTCGTACTAAAAAACGAATAAAAGGCAAAAAAGTCTCCTCTGGAATATACACTGTTATGAAGGGAATAAAACAGTATTAGTAGAATACAGAACAAATTGGTTACCAGAATGTCAGTCTGGCATATATGACACTCCTCTGTGCAGATCGAGATTATTAATAGCCATATACTGAATTTTAAATATATAAGGTGTTGTCATATGGGACTCAGGAGGATGTGACAGCAAAACATACAAAAACATAAGGATAGAATTATGGATGATAGATGTGCATGCCTATATGCAAAAGACACAAACCTGCATATCATCATATACACACACATAAAATGCACATACTATACACATGTGATTACCCACATCAAGGACCAGCAGTGGATTGACAGAATTTCCCTGAAAATAAATGGTGCAATAGTGACTGTATAAAAAATAAATGTGCATACTAATCATGCACATTATATGCTTCTATATACATGTATTGACTTCTGACCAATGATGAAAATCCTATATCATACAAATCCCTAATGATCATAGAAATACACTCAGGGGATTGAATTCATTAAGACCCCTGGGAGACCCTGTGTCAACTTCATTGATCCAAAAACATTCCCGTTGTTTAAGCTGTAGTAATCGATCTCCTCCTGTAGACAACGGGGGAACCCAATCAATGAGTTTACACTTTAGACTTGCCACTTGGTGCTTGGTTTCTAGAAAGTGGTGTGCTACCGGTTTATCAGACTCACCACTATTAAAAGCTGTATGAATGGAAGATCAATGGTTGGCCATCCGATCCCTGAAATTACGCGTATTCAAACCTACATAATAGAGCCCACAAGGACATTTCAAAATGTAAATGACATGATCCATTCTGCAATGCAGATGAAATTTGATCTTAATGTTGGACCCGTTATGTGGATGATTAAAAGTCGGTCCTACCATCATGTTGTGTAGTGGGTACTTTAGCCCCAGGATAAAGTGTGGGTCTCATTAGCATTTGTTTGAGGTTTGGACCTCTTTGATGGGCCAACATGAGTGGGTTTATGCGAGAGAAGGGCAAAGCTGGGTCGGAGCTAACAATCAACCAATGTTTTTTAAAAACTTTATTGCTGTGTCCAGACTGATTATCAAACCAGGTGGTAAACACCATCCGGTCTTTAGTCTTATTTTGCTTAGTAACACACGCCCCTGAAAATATTGCTTTTGCTTTATCAAGACATCTAGATAATACCCTAGTGTGATAGCTTCGCTCCATAAATCTTAAGGTGACCTCAGCGAGTTGTCTGTCAGCATTCTCACTTTCTGAATTGATCCTAAGGACTCAAAGAAATTAAGACACCAGTAGGCTGTCTTTTAAAGCAGGCGGATGATGACTCATAGCATGGAGGGAAGGTTATCGATCCGTGGGCTTTCGAAAAAGCATCGTAACCAAGGCATTCTTAGTTTTACTGATGGTAACGTCTAAAAAACTGATGTTTGTGGCAGAGATAGTCAATGTAAACTTGATAGGGCATTCAAGAAAATTTAGCTAATTAATCATAGACAAAAATGCTTCTTCTGTGTCAAGCCACAGTAAGAAGATGTCATCAATGAATCGCCGATAAAAATAGATCTTATGTCCATAATTTGGAAAAATATATGTGGACTCATATTTGGTCATATATAAATTGGCATACGATGGGGCCAAATTTGACCCTATCGCTGTGCCTGCCAATTGCATATAATACATATCTTTGTACATAAAATGATTAGTCTTAAGGACCATTTCTACTAACTCTAAAATATATTCAGTTGGAATATTCCATATAGAGTTGTGTGTTAATGCAATCCTTAAGGAATCCAACCCCTCGTCATGAGGTATCACAGTGTATAAAGAATTGACATCCATAGTCGCTAAACAGAAGGAAACATGTTGCAAATCCAACCCCTTCAACTGATCAAGAAAATCACCAGTGTCCTTGATATAGCTACTACTCTTAACCTCTATAGGTTGTAAAATGTAGTCCATGAATTTAGCTAGAGGCTGTAGCAGCGATCCTTCCGCTGCAATTATATGTCTACCTGGTGGAGAGGTCAAACTTTTATGCACTTTAGGCAAAGTGTACAAAATGGGGCATTTAGGGTGATCAACAGAGAGAAAAGAATACAACTCTTCTTCAAGCCATCCATTATCGAGTCCCCTTTTGAGGTACTCATCAATGGTCTGCTTGATACCAGGAATATGATTAAATTCTAACTGTATGTGGTTTCATCTGCAAGTTGGCGCATAATCTCTCTGTCATAGTCTTGTCAATTCTGGATCACCACCGCCCCACCTTTATTGGCTAGACGTATGACAAGATCAGTGTTCTCGCGTAGTTTTTTCAAGGCACATCTTTCAACATGAGAAATATGATCAAAGCTTTTTAGAGGTGAGAAGTTGCTAATGTCTCTATTAATTACTCTCAGAAATGTTTTCACACTGGCATTCTGTGAGGGGGGGGGGTCGAACGTGGAAGGTTTCTTAAAAATAGTGTGTGAACGATCTTTAGGTTTATCAGCAAAAAATTCTTTAAGTCTTAACAACCGTCCAAACTTAAACTGATCAATAGTATTTTGAAATTTATTGTATTGACACATAGGTACAAAAGATAACCCTTTAGTTAAGAGAGATAAATAAGCCTCAACAAGTTGGGTATTCGATAAATTAAACACCACATTCATGTCCGCTTTGGTCTCCCATGTCTTCTGGTACCCACCCCTCCTCGGGTGCGGTCTGCGCCGCCTCTGAGGTTTCCTATATGGGGAGGCTGGTCGAAACCTGCTTCTAAAATACGCCTTGAATCACTAGAACCTTCATTAGGGTTTGTGTCAGAGGTTGACACTGATTACACAAATTCTCAGGGAAATGGAGGTGCTCTTCTCCTTCTCATGGGTCTACCTGTCTGATCATTGTAATTCTATGTATTACCCAACAACCACCTATAAACAGTGTGGTTTTTGTAATCATTTGTTACTACCGCAAGTTTTTTGCGCTTAAAGGATATTAACTCACGCTGATAGTTGTCAATTTGTACTTGCAGTTTATCTACCAAATTCTGTGTTTTATCCTCATGCAGCAGAGGAATAGCAGATACATTAGCCACCTCAATGTCAACCCTGACATTTTTTAACTCAAGGCCTACCTCCTCAATAACCAATGCCATTAGATCAAAGGAACATTTGTTTAAAATTCCGCAACAACGACTGCAGAATTTAGGATTACTCCTACCTAATGTAGGAGTGTTGATAATACAAAAACCCATCGGAATTTGCCGGCGTCGGTGATATTCAAAGAGGAATTGACTATGAAGCTTCAAGTCAATCTCTCGTTGCCTTTGTCTAAGCAATCTGTGAAAAACATCTATAGGTGTATCAGCGGGTAAAGCATCAAAGTCTATTTTATCAAATAGCAGCTTCTCCACCTCTTCATTGGTGAAGGATATGGTTCCTTGTTCGGCTTGAGATAATAAGCCGTCATCAAGGAGATATGCCCCTTTCTGCGACATTTTGATTCAGCTCAACACATACAAAAAAATTAAATGTGAAACATAAAACAATTGTGAAACATAAAACAAACACAATTGCTGTACACAAAAAAGGTCTAGTTCAAAGTACTATCTCCAAAAGATATAGATGGGTGTCAGGAAAGTAAAAGACCACAAAGAATCTTTTACACATGCAGACGAGAAAGTCCTGCACTCTCATCAATAATTCCACTGGTGGGTGCTCCCAACAGAACAAAGTCCGCATACATAGACCAGGATTCCACGAAGTGGAGGGTGCACTCTCACTTAATAAAGAGATGTTCAATTTCTTCAGATCAATGTTTTTTGTAGCCTCAAATACTTTGACGTTTTGATCCATTTAATGGATCTTTTTTCAAGAAAGGCTGTACATAAATAATCAGGTCCAATATTTACATATTCATTCAAGTTTAGAAATATCTAAAAGAAATAGAACAGAGAGCAAAACTCAGCCTCCCAGGTCCCAATACATAACAGTAACATCAATACCAATATTGTAAGTGATCACAAAGGGATATTTTACATGAGGTGTCACTAAATATTATGTGCCAAAAAGGATCAATAGTGTCAATATATAAATAACACAAAGTGATCATGCAGTCACTATTGCACAATTTATTTTCAGGGAAATGGCTAATACTGTCAATCCACTGCTGGTCCTTGATGTGGGTACACAAATGTGTATAGTATGTGCATTTTATGTGTGTTTATATGATGATATGCAGGTGTGTGTCTTTTGCATATAGGCATGCACATCTATCATCCATAATTCTATCCTTATGTTTTGATTTTGTATGTTTTGCTGTCACATCCTCCTGGGTCCCATATGACAACACCTTATATATTTAAAATTCAGTATATGGCTATTAATAATCTCGATCTGCACAGAGGAGTGTCATATATGCCAGACTGACATTCTGGTAACCAATTCGTTCTTTATTCTACTAATACTGTTTTATTCCCTTCATAACAGTATATATTCCAGAGGAGACTTTTTTGCCTTTTATTAGTTTTTTAGTACGAGGGACATCGCAGTTTAAATTCCAATTGACTTATTTAACTTTTTGGCTACTTAGGCGCCCCGTCCGTATTTACCCGAGTATTGATTAGCCGCTGGAATGCATGTGGCTTCCTGCTTCCGGCGTGTGGAACGCATCGCGTTCCCGGTGTCTTCTGCTGGCAGAGTACGCACGGCCGTACTATCTTACATTGCGTTATGTGTATACTACTGTGTGTTGTGGCTCGGGTCGTGTACTATATATTTATATGTGTGGCTGTTTTCACTTAAATATCTTTGACTAGTGAAGTCCATACCCGCCCAAGGTACTTCCGGGTCGGGGGGGTATATCTACTTCCGGTCAGGAAGAGCACTGTGTGTACAGCCCCGGTATACATGGCGACCTGCTGGAGTTAGTAAGTAACCTCTCCTGAGATTTGGCCTACTTGTGATCTTATTGACTGTTATACTATATAGCTATATTATGATATATATTTTTTAGTTCTTTGAATGTATCCATGATGCCCTTTGACCATGCTGCCCCACGTATTTTACACTGGATATCTAGGTATTTATTGGATATTTCTTTTTAGATTGGTGCCTGATATATATATATATATTAGTATCTGTTTAAATATTGACTTCTGGTTATCTATTTAGTATCTGTTGATGCGCTTGATGGAGACTACGCCAGTCTTTTTTACTCTTGTGTCATACTAAATTATCCAGGTAAACAGCATTACTGGGTTGGTGCTGGTTATGGTGCGGTCACACCGGTATTGCATGATCACTGTGTGTTATTTATATATTGACACTATTGATCCTTTTTGGCACAAACTATTTAGTGACACTGTCGCTCGGATATACTGACTCCTCATGTAGAATATCCCTTTGTGATCATTTACAATATTGGTGTTGATGTTACTGTTATGTATTGGGACCTGGGAGGCTGAGTTTTGCTCTCTGTTCTATTTATTTTAGATATTTCTAAACTTGAATTAATATGTAAATATTGGACCTGATGATTTATGTACAGCCTTTCTTGAAAAAGATCCATTAAATGGATCAAAACATCGAAGTATTTAAGGCTACAATAAAAACATTGATCTGAAGAAATTGAACATCTCTTTATTAAGTGACTTCGTGGAATCCTGGTCTATGTATGTGGACTTTGTTCTGTTGGGAGCACCCACCAGTGGAATTATTGATGAGAGTGCAGGACTTTCTCATCTATATTATATATATATATATATATATATATGAACTCACACAGCTTGGAGTCTTTCAGGTGATGCTGTCCATACAAGATAAAAGCACCTAATAAATTAGGTGAACATTTTGAGAGGGTTCATTTAGAAAAGGCCTTTAGGAGCAATGAGGTCCAATTAATAAATCCATCTGGCTTCCTTTTTATGAGGACAAAGCTATGGTCACCAATCCTAGATAGTGGGGGGATCCAGTCAATCAGCACATATCAATATTTGATGATGTTCCTTCAAGAAATGTAATGCTTCTGGTATGTCTGTTGTACCTGTGGCATAGCTTGGTAAATGATGGACCAATGTTGTGTGATGCATTCTCTGAAAGTCTTTATAGTCTTCCCCACATATGTAAGCCCACAAGGGCATGTTAGTAAGTCAATCACTTAATCCAGTTGGAAAATTAGTCTATGATGCAAGTAGATATTCTTGCCACTTTGAGGATGGCAAAAAATATTTCCCATGATAAGGGCTCTACATGTTGTGCAACCGAGACATCTGTAACAGCCATTATTTTGGGAGAGACAATGCAATTTTTTTTTTAACCGTAGGTTGCTTGTCTGCTCATAATAAATAGTCCTTAAAATTATGGCCCCTACTCATGCTTGATAGAGGAGGTTTGTTACCCAAAGGATTAAATTCCAAATAACTGGTTACAATCGACCAGTATTTCTTAATTACCTTTTGTGTAAATTTCAAATTGGTATCACATCCTAGATTCAATATCATGGTGTCTGCCCCAACTGTATTAGTTCTTGTTTGCTGTTTGGCAAAGACATTCTTAGCCCTGGTGAGACACCTCTTTTTCTCCGGTAATATGGCATTCTTGCAACTGAAGCTCCGCTTGAACAGAATCAGAGTTGTTTCTTAGTACTCTAATAAACTGTGATACTGGTAGGCTTGATTTTAATGAATAAGGATGGTGGCTTGTCACCCATAACAAGATGTTTCTATTAGTATGTTTCCTGTATAGTATGTAATCCACTTGCTTTATCTGCATAGACTGAAACGTTAATGGAAGTATCTAGCTTGTTCAGACCTCTCACCATATTAAAAAAGAGTCAGCATCACCCTTCCAGATTACAAAAAAAACATCATCAATATACCTTTTGAAATATATCAGTTTCTCAACAAATTGTATCAGTATATACTTCTGCTCATACTGGTTCATGTTGATATTAGCATAAAAATCCATTTAAACCCAATGGTGGTTTCTGCCCTTTGTATAAAAAAATCACCCTGTTACATAAAGTGGTTCAATTCCAGGACCATTTGAAGTAGGGACATCATAAACTCAACAGAAGGTCCATTGTAAGGACCAGACAGAATGGACACAATATTTGCATCTGGCTATCACTCCACTAATTTTTATTGCAGTTAACTGAGCGATCGCTAGCTGTGAATAGTCACAGCATGGCACGCCCTGCAGCATGCCGCGATGCACTATGCTGCATAGCAATAAGATGAAAATGGCTAAATCTGTATATATATAAATATATACGGTATATCTAAATTAGCTATTTTACCCGTACTTTGCACAGGAGTGTCGTCTTTACATGGTTTAAATATAAATGATGGTTAGAAATGTCGAAAATCTATATAAATATTAATTTGAGATGTCTTAATCCCGACATATGAAATACCAATGTCAGAATCCCGATTGTGAAGAGGTCAACAGGGGTGAGTAAGGGGTGTTATACCCTCTCCCCTACTCCCCTATCCCTCCCTACCCACTGCCTAACCCTAACCTCCTCCTTAGTGCATAACCCTAACCTTCCCCAGTAAGTGCCTAAACCTAACCCCCCTGTCCCCACTGCCTAAACCTAACTCTCCAACCCCACAGCCTAACCCTAACTTTCGGAGGGGGCTGCCTAACCTTAAATCCACTCCCCGAACCCTATCCCTCCTGGGGCGCAGGCTAACCATAACCCTACCCCCGCAGCTTAAACATAACCTCCACCACCCACTGCAGCTTACCTCTGCAGCACCGCAGTGTGTGGACATTCAGCATCCTGGCTGTCGGTGTTCTGAGGTCAGGAAGTGTACCTATTCAAGATGCGGGTTTTGGAATTCTGAATAATGTCAGGATTCTGGTGTTGGTAATCTGACTGCCGGGATCCCAACAGGCAGGATCCTGACTGCATCCTGGAAATATGGTAAAACATGACAGGAACATTTTTGCAGTTTATAAATTCGACATACTGGAGGTGCATTTCAAATTTTTATACGATTTTCCGTTTGGGCATTATCATTCATGCAATGCAAGTCATGGATTGGTGATGCTGTCAATATGTCAACCCCCTGTTCATCTCCTTAGGGGAGGTTTATTAAAATTCTAATTACGTAATTTTCCTATTTCCCACCTGAAGAATACCTACAGTATGTTAAATTTCAGCTTCCTAACATATCGGGAAGTAAGAGAATTAGTGATGAGTGAGTGAGTGAGTGAGTGAGTGAGTGAGTGAGTGAGAGATACGGTAAAAAGTGACAGGGCCATTTTTGTAGTTAATGAAATTATACACACTGGAGGGGGAAACCAACTTTTGATCTGATTGTCCGTTATCGTTCAAGCAACGCAGGCATTGATGATGACGTCATTATGTCAACCCCCTTTTCAACCCCTTAGTAGAGGTTTGTTAATATTCTAAATATATAGTTTTCCTACTTCCTGCCTGAATAATACCTATGCTAGATTTCAGCTTCCTAACATATCGGGAAGTAAAATAATTAGTAATGATTGAGTGAGTGAGTGAGTGAGTGAGTGAGTGAGTGAGAGATACGGTAAAAAGTGACAGTACCATTTTTCAGTTTATGAAATTCTGCACACTAGAGCTGCAATCCAAAGTTTGATCCGATTGTTCATATGGGTGTTATCGTTCACGCAACTCAAGCCATGCATCAGTGATGACGTCATTATGTCAACCCCCTTTTCATCCCCTTAGGGAAGGTTTATTAACATCCTCATTACGTAGTTTTCCTACTTCCCACCTGAAGAATACCTATTTTAAATTTCAGCTTCCTAACATATCAGAAAGTAAGAGAATTCATTGTGAGTCAGTTGTCAGGAATCAGCATTCAGTGATGTCTCACTTACCGGTGCAGGCCTCCGGAGGTCACGGCCCTAGTTTGCAGCTATATGAACATCCTGTCTGCAGAGCGCAGTATCCACTATTGTGGTTAACCCCTGAAGTCCATTCTGCGGGTGTCCTCTTGTGTACCGGCCATCTGTACAGCATGGGCGCTGCCATGACACTTGCAGTCAGCTGACCGGAGAGCACCCAATCCTGCGCTGTGTTTGCTCACATCCAAGTATCCAATGACTGCTGACCAGGGGGTATAAGTCCAGAGCATCGTCTCAGTCTCATCACCTTGGACAATGCGTTGCATTGCTGCATAGCGTCTCCTGGTTCCAGTTTCCAAATCTCCAGTTTCCAGTTCCAGTTTCCAGTTTCCATTTTCCAGTCTCCAGTCTTCAATCTCCTGTTTCCAGCGATCTCCTATTTCTGGCATCTTCAGTGATCTCCTGGTTCCAGCATTCCCGTGGAACTACAGGTCCCAGCTATTTACTTCAGCTTCATCTCCTGTTACAGTCAGCTTCCACCTTTTGCAGTAAGAGACTTTCTTCAGGTGCTATTCATTTTCCTCACCTGTGTATGGTTAACTTGCATTCAGCATTGTGCTATGGCATCTGGCACTTAATACAACCACTCCATATGTGTTTCAAGTTGTCTCCTGCTTAACCTTGCTTGGTTGTGGACTTTGTATAACAAACTGACTGTGGGAAGTATCGTTTCTGGTTCTCAGACCAACCGTGGGAGTGATCACCACCTGATTGCTATACTAGTTTCCAGACTAGTTCATTGCCTGTATTTCATTGCCTAATTACTGCACTGGTTTCTAGACCAGTTAAATATCTGTGACTGTTTATTCATTGTTGTCAGCATTTTGTGTACCATCTATCTGAAGTTATCATCGACTTCAATTACTGTACATATACGTGAGCACTTAATAAACATCATTGCGCACATGCGCAGGAATCTCTTGCAGCCTCCTCAGTTACTCCATCGCACCACCATTGACCCACTAGTGCCCCCTCCAGGGACAGACAAAACTACAGATCTGACAGTGTGTCCAAGGTCCATGGACCCGGACTTTGGTCAGAGTGTGGGAGCAGGGGCTCTATAGTACTTAGTGTCATGACTCAATGGTACAGAGGCTGCACAACAGCAGATCATACAGTTTCTACAAGAGATGTCTTCTCAGTTGGATACCTTACAACAATCTCTGCCAAGTTCTATTGTTCCAGCTGCACCGACTCCAGCTCCATTTTCCAGTGCCACAATTTCAGGTTCTCCAGCTACTACTGGTATAGGATTCCCATCTACATCTTCGTACACCAAGTAAATTTGAGGGCAATCCTAAAACCTGTCATGGATTCCTGAACCAATGTGAAGTTCACTTCGAGTTGCTGCCTCACAACTTCCCGACGCACAGAACCAAATTTGCGTAGTTGTGTCTCTCCTGACTGGCCCTGCCTTGAATTGGGTTTCCCCATTATGGGAGTGAGCAGATTCACTGCTAAACAACTACACAGAGTTTTTAACTGCATTAAAATGTATCTTTGATGAGCCTGGGCGTACAACTTCTGCTTCCTCTGATATCCGCCAGATTCACCAGGGAACACGCACTGTGGGACAGTATGTCATCCAGTTCCAGACATTGGCTTCAGAGGTTGAGTGGAACAATCAAGCGTTAGTCGCTGCATTCTGGCACAGTCTCTATGATCGAATAAAAGAAGAACTGGCCACCCGAGATCTCCCAGAGCAATTAGAATCTTTAATTTCCTTGTGTGTAAGGTTGGATCTGCGTTTATGTGAGAGAATAAAGGAACGTTCTCATGGTGATCCTCACAAGCACAGAGTTATGCCTCAAGTACAATCTTTTCCCTCTACTTCAGATGAGCCTATGCAAGTGAATAGGTCCCGCTTAACACCTGAGGAGCGGTCAAGAAGATTACGGGAAAGACTGTGTCTATACTGTGCTGCTGGTAACATGATTGGTACCTATCCATCGCGTTCGGGAAATGCCAGGTCCTAACTTTCAAGGGAGGAGTCAAGTTAGGAACCTTATCCAAAGCTCCTTCTTCTCGAGAACTTATCTTACCAGTAACTTTGGAAACATAGAGTGGATTACATGCCTTCTCAGCTTTAATTGACTGTGGTGCTGCTTGGAACTTTATTACATAGGCTGCATTTGATAAGATCCGTCTTTCTGTCTCAATGTTGTCTCGCGCAGTCTATCTTACTGCTGTGGATGGTAGCCGTATTGCTGAGGGGTCCATCAATCAGCAAACTAAGCCTGTGGTCCTAGGAGTGGACTTTCTTCATTCTGAGCTTATTGAACTTTTGGTAATTCCTAAAGCCACCTACGAGATTGTGTTGGGTATGCCTTGGCTTCAACTTCATAACCCACAAGTCTACTAGTCTACACTACAACTCACAGCGTGGAGTTCCTCCTGTTTCCATTCCTGTTTAGCTCAAGTTAGTCCCATGAGATCTTCGGGATTGAAACCCCAGTGTGAAATTCCTGAGGCCTACCAAGAATTTACTGACATCTTCAGTGAAAAGGCCGCTGATGTTCTGCCTCCCCATCGGAAGTGGGATTGTCCCATCGATCTGATTCCGGGAAGAATGACTTCTAGAGGACGAACATATCCTCTTTCCGTTCCTGAAACTCAAGCCATGAGTGAATATATAAAAGAGAATCTACAAAAAGGATTCATTCATCCGTTTTCATATCCAGCGAGGGCAGAGTTTTTCTTTGTGAAAAAGAAAGATGGAGGTTTGCGTCCCTGCCTTGACTATGAAATTACCATCAAAAACAGCTACCCCTTACCATTAATAACGGAACTGTTTGAAAGAATTAAATCAGCCAGTATCTTAACCTAAATTAGATCTTCGTGGGGCATACAATCTCTTTAGAATCCGGAGTGGTGATGAGTGGAAGACCGCTTTTAACACCCGTGACAGCCACTATGAGTATCTTGTGATGCCCTTCGGATTAAACAATGCCCCAGCTGTGTTTCAGAACTTTGTCAATAAAATATTTTGAGATGTTCTGTATAAATATGTGGTAGTTTATCTTGATGACATTCTGATTTTCTCTCAAGATTTAGCCTCTCTTCGTCAACAGGTAAAAGAAGTCCTTCAACGCCTATGACAGAATCATCTTTATGGGAAGTTGTCTAAGTGTACCTTTAGACCTCCTTCGATGCCCTTCCTCGGGTATATAATTTCTGGTTCATATCTTCGAATGGACCCTGTTAAATTGGAAGCAATAGAGAACTGGTCTCTTCCTACATTGCTCAAGTCTGTTCAACGTTTTATTGGCTTCACCAACTATTATAGAAAATTCATTAGAGGATTCTCTACCCTGATTGCCCCAATTACGTGCCTTACATGGAAAGGCGCAAATCATTCTCAGTGGTCAGAAGAAGCTCTGGCTGCTTTTCAAAAAAATTAAACAAGCCTTAATTTCAGCTCCTGTGTTAGAGAATCCAGAGATCAACAGACCCTTCGAGTTGGAAGTGGACACCTCAACAGTTGGCATTGGCAAAGTATTGTCCCAAACCAGCGACAATGGTAAGACTCACTCTTGTGGGTTTTTCTCCCGTAGATTTCTACCTGCTGAGATGAACTACGCCATCGGTGACCAGGAGCTCTGGCAATTAAACTGACCTTGGAAGAGTGGAGAAACCTTTTGGAAGGCACAAAGTTTCCTATTACCATCTTCACCGACCATAAGAATCTCCTTCTTTATTTGAAAGCAGCACAGTGTTTGAATCATCATCAAGCAAGGTGGGCTCTATTCTTTTCTCATTTTAATTTTAAGTTACAGCTCCACCCTGGTTCTCAGAATGTTAAGGCAGATGCCTTGTCATGCTCCATGAGTTCCATGGAAGAATCTTCTGAACAAGAATCTCATCCAGTTCTCGATCCTGTAGTGTTTGCTTCCACAGAAGTGTCTCCTGTTCCACCTCCCGGCAAGATATTTGTTTCTCCTGCGCTCCGCCCAAATCTGCTGTCGTGGGCTCATATTTCTAAGTTTATCAGACATCCTGGGGTCCTAAAGACTTATACGTTTTTGTCTCAATCCTATTAATGGCCTCATATGAAAGCTGATATTCAGGATTTTGTGGCTACGTGTTCCAAGTGTGCCCAGCACAAAGTTCCTCGTCAGTCTCCTGCTGGTCAACTGTTACCTAATTCTATACCAAGTCATCCCTGGTCTCACCTGTCAATGGATTTCATCTTGGACTTACCTCCCACCAAAGGGTATGATACCATCTTGGTAGTGGTTGACAGGTTCTCAATGATGGCCCATTTTGTTCCACTCATTGGGTTTCGTTCTGCTCCAAAGCTCGAACAAATATTCCTACGTGAAATCTTAAGGTTACATGGACTCCCAACAGAAATTATATCTGACTGTGGTGTTCAGTTTGTGGCAAGATTTTGGAAGGCCTTATGCTCTGCATTACAAGTCAAACTCAAATTCTCTACAGCATATCACCCTCAAACGAATGGGCTGACCGAAAGGGTAAACCAAGAGCTTGAAACCTTTTTGAGACTTTATATTTCTTCATCACAGGACAACTGGGTAGATTTATTGCCTTGGGCAGAGTTTGCTCATAACTTCCGCTACCATACAGCCACCAATACTACTCCTTTTTTTGCAGTTTACGGTCAACATCCCAGAGTTCCAGATTTCCAAGATCTTCCAGTTGTCAATGTGCCTGCAGCCACTTCAGCTCTTCAGCAGTTCTCTCAGGTTTGGCAAAGATTCATCTTTCTCTCAAGAAAGCATCTCGACAGTACAAGGTCATTGCTTATCAGAAAAGACAAGCAGTTCCCAGTTTAAAGCCAGGTGATAAAGTCTGGTTATGTACTCGTAATCTCTGCCTTAGAGTTCCCTCTATGAAGTTTGCTCCGAAGTTTATTGGTCCGTTTCCAGTTGAACGAGTGATTAATCCAGTGGTTTATAAACTGAAATTGCCTCCTTATTTGAAAATTTCAATCTCATTTAATTTTTCTCTCCTTAGACCCTTGATTCTTAACTGTTTTCAGAAAGCTCTTCCAGCAACTCCAAGAATCCAAACTCAACGGGGTGTTGAGTATGAGGTTGAGAAGATCCTGGATTCACGTTGTCGGTATCGAGGTCTACACTACCTGATTGACTGGTCCGGATATGGTCCTAAGGAGAGGAGTTGGGTTAACTCTACTTATGTCCATGCTCCACGTTAGTCCAAGCTTTTCATAGACTGTTTCCTTCCAAGCCTCGTGGGTGTTCGGTGCCCACCCATAAAAGGGGGGGTGTATTGTCAGGAATCATCATTCAGTGATGTCTTACTTACCGGCGTGCTGGTGTGCAGGCTTCCGGAGGTCACGGCCCCAGTTTGCGGCTGTATGAACATCCGGTCTGCAGAGTGCAGTATCCACTATCGTGGTGAACCCCTGAAGTCCATTCTGAGGGTGTCCTCCTGTGCACTGGCCATCTGTACAGCATGGGCGCTGCCATGACACTTGCAGTCAGCTGACCGGAGAGCACCCAATCCTGCGCTGTGTTTGCTCACATGATCCAAGTATCAAATGACTGCCGACCAGGGGGTATAAGTCCTGAGCATCGTCTCAGTCTCATCACCTTGGACAATGCGTCGCATTGCTGCATAGCGTCTCCTGGTTCCAGTTTCCAAATCTCCAGTTTCCAGTTTCCAGTCTCCAGTCTTCAATCTCCTGTTTCCAGCGATCTCCTATTTCTGGCATCTTCAGTGATCTCCTGGTTCCAGCATTCCCGTGGAACTACAGGTCCCAGCTATTTACTTCAGCTTCAACTCCTCTTACAGTCCACTTCCACCTTTTGCAGTAAGAGACTTTCTTCAGGCGCTATTCATTATCCTCACCTGTGTATGGTTAACTTGCATTCAGCATTGTGCTATGGCATCTGGCACTTAATACAACCACTCCATATATGTTTCAAGTTGTCTCCTGCTCAACCTTGCTTGGTTGTGGACTTTGCAACAAACTGACTGTGGGAAGTATCGTTGCTGGTTCTCAGTCCAACTGTGGGAGTAATCATCATCTATTTGCTATACTAGTTTCCAGACTAGTTCATTGCCTGTATTTCATTGCCTAATTACTGCACTGGTTTCTAGACCAGTTAAATATCTGTGACTGTTTATTCATCGATGTCAGCATTTCGTGTACCATCTATCTCAAGTTATCATCTTCTTCAATTATGTACATATATGTGAGCACTTAATAAACATCATTGCGCACATGTGCAGGATTCTCTTACAGCCTCCTCAGTTTCTCCATCGCACCACCCCTGACCCACTAGTGCCCCCTCCAGGGACAGACAAAACTACAGATCTGACATCAGTCAGTCAGTGACTAAGTGAGAGATACAGTAAAAAGTGACATGACCATTTTTGTAGTTAATGAAATTTTACCTACTGGAGGTGCAATCCAAATTTTGATCTGATTGTCTGTTTAGGCGTTATCGTTCACACAAGCCATGGAATTATTAATTCTAATCAATGGTATTATTGGTCCAAATCACTGGAAGAAAATTACAAAATCACTGGAATTATTTGGCAAGATCACTGTAATTAATAATTACAAATCACTGATATTAATTGGTAAAATCTCGCTATCACCTGCCTAGTGAAGTGGAATCTAGATGGGATTTTGTACCGGGGACACAATAACTTCATCAATTGTCTAAATTCCAATGCACTAATGGCAGAAAACGGGTGCACGTCAAACAGCTCACTGATTATACTGAGAACTGATTATACTGATCCCTGATGATACTACGGAGAACTGACACTGAGCAGCGAGAACAGCACTGGACTATTGCACTGTAGTATACTGGTCTCCACAATGCAGCAAAGAAATTGAGCACTGATCCGGAGAATAGAACTGAGTCTGGCACGGAGCTGCAAGATACAGCAATGGCCTACTGTACTGTACTACTATATACTGGTGGTCACCACAATACTGCACTGTACTACTATATACTGGTCACAACAATGCAGCACAGATATGGATATTAGAAGTGACACAGAGCTGCTAGATACAGCAATGGCCTACTGTGCTGTACAACTATATACTGTTGGTCAC
Organism: Pseudophryne corroboree; assembly: GCF_028390025.1. NCBI lineage: Eukaryota > Metazoa > Chordata > Amphibia > Anura > Myobatrachidae > Pseudophryne > Pseudophryne corroboree. The sequence goes on from NC_086444.1 coordinate 923,625,881, forward strand.
CAAAATGTTGCACTGTACTACTATATATACTGCTCACAATAATGCAGCACAGATATGGATAACTGAAGTGACACGGAGCTGCAAGATACAGCAATGGCCTACTGTACTGTACAATTATATACTGTTGGTCACCAAAATGCTGCACTGTACTACTATATATACTGCTCACAACAATGCAGCACAGATATGGATACTTGAAGTGACACTGAGATGCAAGATACAGCAATGGCCTACTGTACTGTACAACTGTATACTGTTGGTCACCAAAATGTTGCACTGTACTACTATATATACTGCTTACAACAATGCAGCACAGATATGGATACTTGAAGTGACATGGAGCTGCAAGATACAGCAATGGACTACTGTACTGTACTACTATACTGGTGATCACCAAAATGCTGCACTGTACTAGTATATATAATATATATATATATATATATATAGTATATACTGGTCACACAACAATGCAGCAGATATTGAGCACTGATGATCAGGATACTGTCTAGAACTTAGTCTGACACGGAGCTGCAAGATACAGCAATGGCCTACTGTACTGTATTACTATAATTATATACTGGTGGTCCCCACAATGCAGCACACTGAGCACAGATATATGCAGCATACTGAGCACAGATATGGAGCTTTTCAGGCAGAGAACGTAGATATTTGCAGCACACTGAGCACAGATATGGAGCTCTTCAGGCAGAGAACGTAGATATTTGCAGTACACTGAGCACAGATATTTGCAGCACACTGAGCACAGATATTTGCAGCACACTGAGCACAGATACAGAGCTTTTCAGGGAGAGAACGTAGCCACGTCCTCTCCATTCAATCTCCAATGCACAAGTGAAAATGGCGGCGACGCGCGGCTCTTTATATGGAATACAAATCTCGCGAGAATCCGACAGCGGGATGATGACGTTCGGCCTCGTTTGGGTTAACCGAGCAAGGCGGAAAGATCCGAGGCTGCCTCGGACCCATGTAAAATAGGTGAAGTTCGGGGGGGTTTGGATCTCAACGAACCGAACCTGCTCATCTCTAATATATATATATGTAGAACAGTAGGTATTACTAAGCTGCTGCCTGTCTGATCTATCTGGCGTGCCGCATAATCATCTCTATGTATGTATGTATGTATGTATGTTTTTGTATACACACATTGAATACTGTGGCGCCCAAAGGCCTGAATGAGGCTAACCCCCTTAATATCTTTATCTAATCTGATATCTGTATCTTAGGTTTGATGATTAGAATCTCTCCGCTGTAGATACCTTCGATTCTAGGTCCCCAGAGTTTTTAATTCATGTTTTGTTTATGTGTATATGTTTCGTTTATTGTTTTATCGTATGGTGTTTATTCTGGTGCGTCTTCCCAGGTCCCTAACAGATTGACGTAGGACACCCCATACCGCCTATTCCTGTATATATATTGTATTATCTATGAATCGTTTTTGAATATCTATATTAATATCCCCTTTGGATATGTGTTACAGATCTATTTTTGACGAGGTGCAGTCAGTATATATATGGTCTTCTATGTAGGACTAGGCGGGTCGGGTGCCTTAATTGGTGACTTTCAGTGTACGTGTTACTGGCGATGATTACCATCTTTCTTTTTCTATTCAGCACTTAGATGTAATGGTTGAACGTTTTCGAGTGGTCAGCTATGAGCGGCTATGCCCGTGGAACGCAAGTTGTCGTCCACTGTCCTGCGCCGCCTAGTTAGGTGAGTTCCGCGTCACTTCCGGGTCGTGGAACGCACGCGCTTCCGGGAGATGACACGCGGAAGAGCGTGTTTGAGAGGCTCCGATCCAGAACTCGAGTGTTCTCGGCTTCTTCCTTTACACTCAGTGGGTAGTTTCGTTTGTTTACCCTGTTGACAGGCTGACCAGCCAGCGGTTATAGGCTGTACTACTATTGTATGCCTCATTGTATACTTTTGGGTTTGATTACACTTCCGGTCCAGGGGTCAATAAATAGCCAGCAGCTGATTGTGTGAGACATGCAGCTGTCTGACGCCCGTCTGGTACCGGCTCCGTGAGTACTGGTCTATACACTTATTTGCATTTGTCCATTTGCACATTCCTGGACTCTTATCCTGAGTTTATTATGTTTGTAGTGAATTCACTGGGCATGATTTTCTGCCGTGACAGCTGCAGTCGATTCAACCATATGTTACACTTCAGGTATACCTCTTATTACCTTATTACATGTTGAGGCTCTTTTAGTTCTCAGTTCTTATATGTGATTTATTATACTGGTTGATTGAATTCCCTCGTATGTTTTCTAGTGATTTGTGTACAATGAGCTTTGCATGAGTTTGAACTCGATCCATGCTATTGACGCATTGTCAGTGCAGGTAATTTTCAGCTGCACTAATGATTGATCGTATTTATGCTGATACTCTTTTGGTGATTTCACCAGAGGTGATTTATTTGTTGGTGGTTGGTTTTATGATGAAGCAGTCACCTACAGTCTGGTTCATTAGGGGCCTGGGAGGCATTGGTGGCGGTGTAGCATGTGACCATGTTTTATTTGCATTCTGTATTATATCTTACCCTAATTATGTTATATTGCACTGCTCTATTGTTGTTGAATGTTCTATGACATTAATTTATTATGTTGTAGAATCTTTGAGTGTGCCGGTCTTGAGAAAGGCCCCAAGAGGGACCGAAACGTCGACACTATATGGCATGATCCTTGACTCTCACTAAAAGAAATTAAAAGATATTGAACTACAATCAAGTCTTATGGACTATTTTGGCGCGAGTGCACCCTCCACAGCAGTGGTAGATGTATTGTATATTGTGTGACCTCTTATGGTTACTGGTCGCACCCGCTATTTTATAACCTTTAGTGATGTGAGTGCAGGACTCTCTGCGGATATGTATGTATGTATGTATATATATATATATATATATATATATATATGTGTGTGTGTATTTACATATATATATATATATATATATATATATACACACACACACATGTATATTGATATTCATCTGCCTTCGCTTTATTAGGGGCCCCACTTTCTTAAGTGCCTCAGGCCCCTCATGGTCTTAATCCAGCTCTGACTGCCCACAGTCACTACAATTTTCTTTTACCTATGTATGCAATTTTTGTGCTGTCATTATTTTTAGTAAATGTAAGAAGTTTCTTTTGACAACACTAAAAATAAATGGCAATTTTAATTGTACAAGCTTTACAGAGTAACTTTATTTATATATTCTACTATTACACTATGTATTTGTATCAGAATTTGATGTTATTTTGTTTAAGATAGACACTGCAAAAAAAATGGTAATTAAATTAAATATGTAAGTATTACTTTCACACAGTTCTGTTTCTAGGCAATTTAGGTCCCAGTGTGACCAGTAAAAAAAAAGGTGCTAAAATGGCCGTGTACTCACTAAAATGGGCATAGCTGCATAGGAAAGAAAAAAAAATCCACCATATTAAGCCCAACACAGTAATGCCCTGTGAACCACATTATGCCCCCTGCGCCATATTATGCCCTCCACAATATTATATACCACACTGCAATGCCCATGATTCAGTACATTATACATTATGCTTCACAGTAAGACTACTAATTACTTTTAAATTACCTGCTCATTGCCAGTGGTTTCATGCTCTATGTTCCATGCTCATTCCCAGGGGTGTGTAATGCTCATTGCAAGGAGTGAAATGCTCTTTTACTAGCTCCCTGCTATTACCTGCTCGTCCTCCTCCCACCCATATAACTCTGCTCGGTGGGCAGCATGAATACAGTGAAAGAAGATACTGTAAGTAAAGCTGATACCCATGGTCATTCAGTTCTTTAAATCAGTATGAAACAAAGAGACCCCTGTGAGAGAGTCTACAAACATTTTTGTAGACTGTGGAGATTTGAAGAAGTATTGTTTCCCATCATTGTGGACTTGCAGAGAATATCAGTCCCGCAATGAAGAGAGTCTATGCACACTGGAACAAACTCTATCTTTTTGATGGCCACTTGGTAAATAAAGTACTGAAAAAGTAGCAGCTTGTCAACTTGAAAGAAGAGGCCTTGAGATTTATGGTATGCATCCAGAAAACAGACCTTATCCACACAGTTGAGGAACTTATGAACAATGGAAGGGGTCGATGCTGCTCGTATTGCCACTCCAGGATAATACAATGAACCCACTCAAACAACAGTGATGCAGATGTGGGTACACAGCCCAAATCCATAGGCTTCAAAGTAAATTCTGGGAGACTGATTATTCATAGATTACAGTGCTCTAAGTCTTTCAGTTTTTCCTGTAAGAAGTTTCCTGCCTGCAGATGAGGGCCTTGGAAATACGTTGTTCAGCCTACACAAAATGAGTGCTATTATCCTTTAATTGTTACATAAAAGATTCCATTGTTTATTTAAGGCCAACCAATTTTTTATCTGAAAGAGGTTACACTTCTTGTGCCTTGGCAAATGCAGCTACACTGTACTTTGCTGGATCGTGCACTAATTCCAGGATGTCATCCTTTGCTGGAGGCTAGGGGGACTAGCAGCTGCTGGAGGTGTAGATCTTGTCTTCCTGATTTTAGCAGCAGAATCCCTCTCCCAACTGACCACTTTCTGCTGCTTGGCCACAGATCTATACATGACAGGCCATGAATAAAAGAGGGAGCAGCTAGGCACTATTATATCAGTGCCATAACAAAGTAGCACTTCTCTGCAGTGCTGTGTACAGGGCAGACTGGGGCGACCACCCAGGAGCACAGCAAGTAAGCGAAAATGAGGGTGGAAGGGATCAGTGAGGCCTGTCTAACTAACATGATAGCAGCCATGGACAGGAACACACCAGTGTGTGTGGCTGGATTCTGCTAGTTAACAGTGTGTGGGGAGATGGTGTACTGCCACGGGTGGTATTCAAGTGACCGGCGGTCGGGTGACCGACGGTCACATGACCTCCACCGACATCCTGCCCCCTCACTATCCCTATGGTCAGCATGCCGACCAACAGGGACTATTTCAACTCGTGGGTGCCCATGACAGCCATAGAGTGGGAATAGAATGGATATCTCTGGAGCTGGTTTAGATGCCGGTACTCATCTCCTAAGCTGCTGTTGGTATTGGGCTGTACAGCAGGCAGGTATGTAAACCTCTTCTAAGACTCGGCCATTCAGCTGGAACTGCCTCCTGGAACTCTTAGGCGCTCCTCACTTTTAAGAAATAATGGGACTCCCAATTGATTTATTAACTTTAAATTGTCATTTTCAATAGTTGCATGTGTACATTGAATGGCTGTTACAATTAATGTGTGCCTTGGTGTTCAAACTGCAATTATAACCAAAATTCACATTATCAATGACAACTGTCTCACACTTAAAAACTACACTTTAGAAGGCTTGAACTACCCCTATGCAAACATTTGTATCACAGACTCTATTGCTGTGTTTTGTTTCGAGATTGAAGATGGATCATAGAATTTGAGGCAAAAGGGATGGTTCATAACCATTTATCATCCAATCACTTGTCCTTGTCAACCATGAACTATCTTTGTTTCCTTTCCTCCATCCTGACATTAAACTAATACATTATTATATACATTATCATCGGCTACATAGAGGCCTTTTCTTTAAGCACTGCCATTTGTCAGCACTACTTTAGTATCCAACTCACTGCGATTAGCAGCAGTGTATACTAAAACACCAGAGCAATTCAATATTGCTCTGGTGCATAGACAGCTGATCTAAAGATCAGCTATGCCTGAGATCCCTCACCGCTACTTCCATAGCAATGACTGAAACTTAGCACTGTGCTAGTGCACATACGTAAACTGTGATTCACGCTTTTGCATGAAGAAGCTGGTGTCCAGCAGAGGGTTCCAAACAGGAATGGAGGAATCCAAAATTCCTAACCTGGACTTCTTTACTATAGGAAGCAGTGGGGGTCTGGGAATCAGTGACATCTGAAGATGGTGAAGGTACCTGCTGTCAGGCTTCAGATATTTAATATTTGCAGTGGGCCAGATCAGGACTGAAAGGTAAACAGAAGATTAACGTGATATTTCTTGTGTTTTTTATAATGAATGGCCCCAATATTTAAGAAAATGTATAGACTCCATAATGTTAACAATAAGTATTTTCACAGTAACTTGGGCACATGGCACTGTTTAATAATGTCTGTAAATATCACAGTACCATCACACTCAAAATAAATAAAAAAATAGGACAGCTTAAAACATATGTTAGCAATACATAATGAGATTTTAACCTATTTATTGAACTCTTTAATATTACAAAAGGAAAGAATCCTTTGTGTAAATAACTGTATGACTACTGTATAAGACAGATACTGAATAATTTAAATGTCAGTACAACATACATATATCTTAATATATTAACAGGTTTATTTCCAAATTGACTAAAAAGCTTTCTGTTTTATCTTGTAAAGCTATTATTACAAAACATCTGCGAGAGTTCAGTCAATGGAATGCTTACACTTTCCATTAATAATTGTGTAGAATAGTTTATTTCAACATCAAACATAAAAGTGATGCTTTTTTCTTTTTAATTGCTGTCTTTATGATAGGAAAGCATTTGCTCCCAAGGCTAATAAACAGGGAACTTTATAGTGTGTACGAGATTATCCCCTGTTGGATAGCTTCAAAGACAGTAAATGAGGATGATTTTCATATGCATAAAAATTGGTTTCTACACTGTGACATGTTGTATAGAGGATGTTTCTGAAGATGTCTGCAAGCTAAACAGAAATTAGTATTCATATTTTGAAAGTGACTATACCTTTCTATTTCATTTATATCTTAGATTTACACATTGATTACCTTGGGGTGTTTTTACTTCAAGTAAAACTATTTTGAAATGTATGACTGTGTACATCAATGTTGTAAAATATAATGGGGTTCTATGAACAGTTAAGAGTGGGTATATTGTATGAACCAAATTCAATTCATTATTATGACTTCAGATTAAAATTTACATTTTCTTAACTGAAATTAAATATAAGTGAAATGGTAAAACACAGTCAGTAGAGCTAACCTAGAGTCTAAGTAAAAAAAAGCCTATCACCAGTGCATTTTTTATGCTGGGCATACACTGACAGATAAGATGCCTGTCAGACCAACAGGCATTTTACATGACAGCCCCAGACCCTGCAGATATCATGGGCATTCACTGTGGGATCTCTCTTATTGGCCATGATATTTCCCCTCCTCCACTGGGGAGGAGTCATTTTCCCATTCCTAGCATGTGAAAGAAGATGAGAAATGTCCATTAGTCAGCTGCGGCAGGGCATACACTGCCCGATGCGGCCAACTTTCAGTTTAGAAAATAATGCATCCGGCATGCCTAACCGATCAATTATTTCCAATCAATCGAGAACATACTCTGTACAATTAACTAGGGGACTCGCTGAAATCAGACGGATCACCCAGATAGTTAGAGTATAGCCCATATGCCTAGCATAACATTTCACCTGGCATCTTGCTACATTGATATTATTCCTCAGTACTTGAAAACCAGCCAAGAATATAGAAGAGAGGACGTCTGTGATAAACACCGGTTATGTTGAAAATTAACACTGAATATCTAAAATTGATCACTATATTGTTAAATTAACTCCTTCCTGAATAATATCTGTCATCTTATCATATTTTTCACTGAAATTTGCATCAGAGCATGTGCAATTAAAATCATTTTAACACACTGTATTGTAATTGTGACATTATTTTTTCTTATAAATAAATCACATCACGATTTTATTGGATTGCACCATTCACAAGCTACTACTCTACATAGTGTTTTACATGAGTTACTCCTCTACATACTGTAGTGTTATGCTATACAGTATATTTTCCTTGAAATTATTATACTTTTTTGTTGCAGTACTAGTATGTAAAGAAATGGGGTTTGTTTACAGAATATTACAGTGTGAAAATCATTTATCAGATTTCTTTATAAATTGTTCAGTGTTACTGCAAATGTATTCACTGCACTTGAAATTATATAGAAAATTTAAAAATGATGTACTGTACATTATGTATGGCTCCTGATTGTGGGCCTAATTCAGACCTGTTCGCTAGCAAGCTATTTTTGCACTGCTGCGATCAGGTAGTCACCGCCTACAGGAAAAGGATATTTTAGCTGTGCAAGTGTACGAAAACATGTGTAGCAGAGCTGTACAAACAGATTTTGTGCGTTCTCTGCCCAGTCCAGAACTTACTCAGCCGCTGCGATCACATCAACCTGTCAGAGACTGGAATTGACGTCAGGAACCCTCCCACAAATGCATAGACATGCCTGTGTTTTTCCAGACACTCCCTGAAAATGGTCAGTTGACACCCACAAATGTCTTCTTCCTGTCAATCACCCGCACGAATGGATCCGTCCCACAAACCCATCACTGAGCAGTGATCCGCTTTGTACCCGTGCGACGCGCTTGCACATTGCGGTGCATACGCATGCAGTTTAGACCTGATCGCCTGCTGTGCGAAAATGCACAGCAGCGATCAGGTCTGAATTACCCTCTATATGCTGAAAACTGTGTCCTGGATTAGTGCAATGTTAAGCTATTTTAAATCAACCTATAAATGAAAAAAAAAATGTTATTGGAGCTGTGTTATTTATGTTGTTAATTCATATATGTATTTCTATACTTATCTCCTGTTTATATGTACTGTCAAACTGTTACCGGAAGTGATCTTGCCCTTCAATTAGTAAGCCACTTTTATATATATATATATATATATATATATATATATAGGTTGAGTATCCCTTATTCCTGGAATAATTGCATACCATAATGATATATCATGGTGATGGGACCTAAATCTAAGCACAGAATGCATTTATGTTTCATATACACCTTATGCACACAGCCTGAAGGTCATTTTGGTCAATATTTTTTATAACTTTGTGCATTAAACAAAGTGTGTGTACATTCACGCAATTAATTTATGTTTCATAAACACCTTATACACACAGCCTGAAGGTCATTTAATACAATATTTTTAATATCTTTGTGTATTAAACAAAGTTTGTGTACATTGAGCCATCAAAAAACAAAGGTTTTACTATCTCACTCTCACTCAAAAAAGTCTGTATTTCGGAATATTCCGTATTTCGGAATATTTGTATATGGGATACTCAACCTGTATATATATAATTCCAGATGGCCTCAATGAAAATATTGAACTGAACACTTCTTCACAGCGGTGCGATCAGGTCTGTAATGCGAATGCGCAGCGTTCGCATTGCACATGCGCGTGTCATTGCCCGGTGACATTCGTAGCCGGGCAACGATGCTGACAGCGAAGAAAGCGGTCGCAGTGGCGACCAAAAGAAGATTGACAGCAGGAAGGCGTTCCAGTGCATCAACTGACCGTTTGAAGCCGTTTTTGGGGAGTGGTAAGAAAAAAGAAGGCGTGTCCAGGCGAACGGAGGACAGATGTCTGACGTCCATGCCATGACCATCATCGCTGGACACGTCGCACAGAGTAAGTATGTCCAGGGCTGGTCTTGTTTTGTGTGAAACTTTTTTAGCATAGCAGGGCTGCACAAGCGATCGCAGCCCTGCTATGCAGAAATACACTCCCCCATAAGCGGAGATTAGTTGATCGCACCAGCAGCAAAAGCTGCTTGGTGCGATCAACTCGGAATGAAGGCCAATGTTAGATGAGACAATAACGTATGTTTCTAAAGTAGTACATCATTGCTACACTTAGGTGCCGCTTATTGTGCAGATTTTTAGTTCTTTTCTATGTTGTGGTTTTGTTTCCATAAACAATGTCCAATCTTCCTTCTTCCCCCTTCCCCAATAACTCTAGGGTTATCTTTGAATTTACTATGGGACACTATATATACATGTCATTAGTTTAAAAGGACAATACTGTGTTTTAATCATGTTCATTTAAACTAATTGAATAATTTAGTACAGAGAATTACATAAAAGAACATGGATCACTGGTTGTTATGCTAATATATTTTTTGATTATTAGATAAAAAATACTGTATCGAGTATGAAGTTTTACTTATTTCTCCAGCTTGGTAAGCTGGACATGCATAGCAAAATGTTTTATTGTAGTGTTTCTCTTACTTGTTGTCCTTATTGGTTTAAACTCAAAATGGCCCTGTATTAAGTGAGTTAAAATATAATTTTTAAAATAATAAGATAAATAAAGATAAAAATGTGACATTAAAATAAGTAAATAAATCTTGGACGTGATGGGACTCAAACTTGGGTCTCCGTCTATGGTAACCTTTGTCCTTCACCACTACACTATGGACACTGCACATTCGTTAACTGATTCAGGTCTCGGTGTTATATGCTTGTTTGCATTAGGAATTTTTTTATTGTTTTATTGTTTTTTGGTTAGACACTTTGTGTGTGTAAGTTTAGAAATGTTAAAAGTGACTAATTATGTTTTAAATAGCCACCATTTTGCTCAGTTTTATGAATAATTGTTATTCATTTTTATCTGTAAAGGTTGACACACATGTTGGACATACCAATAGCATTTGTAGCTGGTTCATCAAAAGCATCACAGGTGTGAGCATTACCTGATTCACGTTTGATTGGTTCCTTTGGGTTTAAAAGCTGCTTAGTGCACCTGGAGTTATATCCTCTGATGAAACTGCCAACATACATGTGCGGAGAAACGCATAAGAAAGAAAGAATTTACCCCAGTGGACACACCGTTTACCGGCATCATTCCTCCAACAAGCTGAGCCAGCAACCTGTCAGCTTATTCTTGCTGCTATCGACGGCTGAGGAACATTTAAATCCGGTAAGCGATACCCACAGATGCTCATCCTAAATATGGCTATCTGGACATTCACTTTATACAGAGGGTCAGGTGGAGTATAGCGCTGTTGCGCTCTAGAAGAACTGCAGCACCCTCCCTCTGCCTCTGCCATATGCAGTATTCATACAATTACTAAACGCAGGAGACAGAGCGGTTATGTACTGATGATTTAAATACTTTATGCTCTACCTCTGCATTTATCTTTGTACTACATAAAGGAAGTTGAAGGAGGTAAGCACTGCATTGTGTCCAATATCCCTCTGGACATAATCTTCAATAACAGATTTTCACTGTATGAATCATATATACCTTTTCAATTTATCATAAAGGACATTATATGGCAACACCAATCAAAGTGCACTTTAATATGTTGTATCCAGAAACAGTTGTGCTAGCATTTTTGAATATGATCATTGTATGTTATGTGTGTTAACCATAATGTTGTATTGATTTTAACTGGTTATATCTTTAAGGTGTAACTAATAAATTATCTTATATATTAATCATATAAGTGCTCCCTTGATATATTTCTAATATCTTATACTATATATATATATATATATAGTGACAAGAACACTGGAATAGTGTTTGAGGGTCAGGTGGAGTATAGCGCTGTTGTGCTCTAGAAGAACTGCAGCACCCTCCCTCTGCCCCTGCCATATGCAGTATTCATATAATTACTAAACAGAGGAGACAGTTAGAGCGGTTATGTACTGCTGATTTAAATACTTTACGCTCTACCTCTGCATTTATCTTTGTACTGCATAAAGGAATTTGAAGGAGGTGAGCACTGCATTGGGTCCACTATCCCTCTGGACATAATCTCCATTAACAGATTTTCACTGTATGAATCATATATACCTTAATCACCCCCTAAGTATAACTAGTAGTGGTGAAGTAGAATGGTGCCGCATTAGACCCCAGTGACAGTGCATTCTTGGAGATGCAGTCACTGGGGAAGATGTGAATATGGAAGTGACGCGGCAGAAGTAAGACCGCGTCACTACTAGGAAGTGCTGTGCGCTCCACGGGCTGTCCGTGGAGCGCACGCTGGCACCGTTCCTTGATTCAACATCTGATGTAAGTTTAGATGTAAGTTTAGGTGAAACCACTATACTAGGGATGGCTTATGATGGTTATCCTTAGATTGGTTGGATTATATTGGGATGGTCCATGGTAATTCCCCCGTTTGTAGCCATGGTTAGACCTGCTTTGATGCTTTGATTTGAATTTTGGCACCCTTTTAGATAACTGTGGGTACATAGAGGGGCCTGTCAGGCTTAGAACGTTTAATACTGCTGCCTATGGGCATTTGTACTATGCTGCTCTAAGCTGCATGAATTGTACATCCTGAGGAAGATCCGGAATGGATTGAAACATTGATGGAATTGATCATATGCTGTTAAGTATGAATTCAATTTTCTAAAGTGCTAAATCTGGTGAGTGCCCCTCTAAATTCTTCTCTATACATGGCTGCCTTGACTTGGTTCTGGACTTCATGGGAGACTCCCCAGTAGATGATTACTCATATTGGATGTGAGTGCGACCGTATATGGATTTATATATATATATATATATACAAACAACAATAGTGAGTGAGCGCCCTAGTGTTTACAAATATATTCAAATCTATATAAATCAGTGATCCAACTCCTCAGGAATAGTATAACCTTTTAGAGGATATTTGAACAAATTGTATATGTTCCAATTCCATACATTTATTAAAATTGCATACAACTATACATATAGAAAGTGATACGACAAAGTACATATTTTGACAGAGATTCTTTCTCCTGACTTCTTGCTAGGAAGATCAGGTATCACAATTACAAGAAAAAAACAATGCATTTCATCTCTTGGTGAGACTTCATCAGGGTTATATCTTTAAAATACAAACATTATATGAACATCAACAGTGTATATATTACAGATGTTTTTAGCCAGTTAAAGAGACATTTAAATCTTTGTCCATATTTATACAACCTGACTCTTTATGTTAGTAATTAAAACCTAGATTGATCTGGTTATTGAGAAAATCCAAGGACGGATTCAACCCTTTCTGACAATGGTATTGCCTAACAGTGTTGCCAAATGATCTAGTGTTCATGCAGAATGTTTTTCATGAAATTGTAATGCCTTATCTTCCTGGCAAGAAGTTGGAAGAAATAATCTCTGTCAAAATACGAACTTTGTTGTATCACTTTTGATATGTATAGTTTTATGCAATTTTAATAAATGTATGGAATTGGAACATATAGTTTTTGTTCAAATAGACTCTAATAGGTTACACTAATCCTGAGGTGTTTGATTACTGATTGATATAGATCCCAATATATTTGTAAACACTAGGGCACTCACTCACTATTGTCGTGTATACATTTCTTTTAGTCCCGACTAATAGGGGACTTAGGGGGTAATTCAGACCTGATTGTAGCAGCAAATTTGTTAGCAGTTGTGCAAAACCATGTGCACTGCAGGAGGGGGGGGGGGGGCAGATATAACATGTGCAGAGAGAGAGTTAAATTTGGGTGGGGTGTGTTCAATCTGCAATCTAAATTGCAGTGTAAGAATGAAGCAGCCAGTATTTACTCTACACAGAAAAAAATAACCCACCCAAATCTAACTCTCTGCAAATGGTATATCTGCCACACCTGCAGTGCACATGGTTTTGCCCAACTGCTATCAAATTTGCTGCTACGATCAGGTCTGAATTACCCCCTGAGTGAGAGTAGCAGCCCACTGTCCATAATAACCTGAAGGAGTTCATTAGCGCAGAAGGAGTGTATTGTTGTGTGTGTGTATATATATATATATATATATATATATATAATGAGATGTGCGGGCTCTGTTTTCCAAAAACCACTGTATCTGATCAAACTAAGATAGCTTGGTCAGTCTAGGGAACACTATTTGTTCTTGGGTAAGTAACTGGTTGGATAATAGGGAACAGCGAATGGTAGTTAATGGGATGTTTTCCAACAGGCCACTGTATTGTGTGGAATACTGCAAGGGTCAGTACTTGGGCAAGTCCTGTTCAATATATTTATTAATGACCTAGGAGTTGGTCTGGAAAGCACAGTGTCGTTTTTTTACAAATGATACTAAACTGTGTAGGGTAATTAATACAGATGTGGATGTTAAGTCTCTTCAGAACGACTTATTTAAACTGGAAGTTGGGCTGCTAAATGAAGAATGAGGTTTAATATAGAAAAAAATTAAGTTATGCACTTTGAGACTAAAAATAAACATGCAACCTACAAATTAAATGGGGGAAATGTAGGCAAAACAGTAATAGAAAAAGATTTGTGGGTGCTCATTGATAAAAGACTAAACAACAGCACCCAAAGTCAAACTGTAGCAATAAAGGTAAATAAGGTATTAGCATGCATAAAATGGGGAATTAATACAAGGGATGAGAGTGTAATCCTGCCACTGTATAAATCATTGGTGGGGCAACACCTTGAATATTGTCTACAGTTCACCTCACTATAAAAAGCTATTTTAGAGCTTGAAAGGGTTCAGAGCCGAGCTACAAAATTGATAAAGGTGTTAGCGGCACTGGATTAGGAGAGAACACTACACCGGACAAGCGGACACCCTCTGGGGTTAGAGGAGAGAAAATTTCATACCCAACAAAGGAGGGGGTTCTTCACAGTAAGGGCAGTAAGTATTTGTAATTATATGCCAGAGGAGGTAGTAATGGTGGACTCAGTTAATATGTTTAAAAATGGATTAGATAAATTTCTAACAGAAAAAGATATCCAAGGATAGAGCATTTAAAATCAATGCTGCTGAGGAAGCTTTAAAGCAAGGAATCAGTGTTTGACAGGTCGCTAAATAAAAACTGTATTTGCTGAGCTAAATGGATGTAGGCAATTAGCACATATTATTTTTTATTTATATAGTACAGGTTAGGAACATCTATAATACTGCAGTTTTGTCACACTGGTGCTGTAACTAAACTGCTGTACTGTGGTGCCCAGCACACTGTTGGTGGTTATTTTTTTGTCACTGCCAGGTAATCCATCCTAATACAGGAACAGTATTAGCCTTTACTGTACAGGGCATACTGGTGTTTTTTATCACTGATGTGCCTACATTGCAGTTCAGCCCTCCATATGGGTCAGCATTAACACTTGGTGCACATTGGCTTTTTATGCCAAAGCCTAGTATATATTGCAGGCAGAGCTCCTAATACAGAGCAACATCGATGCAAAGAAACTTTTAAAAATTGTTCTTTTTTGTACAACTTGTGTGTGCTGTACAGTATGTGCCATACCCCACTTTGTTCACATAAATATAAGCACTGTAACTCCATAGTGCCAGTTGTCATTTCTGAAACAGGTTTTCAAAAATTGTTGGATTTTGTACAACTCATGCGTGCTGCATTCATTTAAATATAAGCATTGTATCTCTGCAGTATGAGTTGTAATTTGTGAAAAAATAAAAATATATTTTTTTACAACTTTTTGGGGGATCACGATCAGTTGAGAGAAAAGCAGAAGTAGCAAATGAATACTGGTGCTGCTGCCACAAGTCATGACAATACTAGTCCTTCAAAGTCATCTACTAAAGCCGATGCTCAAGGGCATAGAGGGTTTAAGTCAGGGCATCTGAAATAAAAAAAACAATGTTTTACATTGGTAAAGAAAATACACCTCTAAGGGAAAGTTTACTATAGAAAAACACAAAATTATCAACATGGCTGGTTCTGCAACTGTCCAAGACGCTTCTTCTTCTCTCATGCTGATGCAAGACCTTCTCACTCAAAGTCTAAAGATGTATTGAAAAAATGAAAACCAGAACATCAATGCTGAAAAAATTACTAAGGTAGTAGAAGAAACTGTTTGTTCAGAAATGTTACACATGTCTGAGGACAGCCTTTGTGTGTCCACAAGTGCTATATTTGAGGCTGACATTTCTGCTAATGTACTCATAGAGAAGCAAACCTTCATCCACCATTTCTGCATACTCTGAAAATGTGGGTATGAGCAGCACAAGGATAGTAGGTGACACAGAAATTGAGGATGCCACTGTGGAAGTGCAACAGGATGAGGGGGATAATTGTGTAGCTGATGCTGGAGCTAATGAGGACCTTGATGATGAGGATGTTGTTTGTGTAAGTCAGGCATCAGTGGAAGCAGTTCTTGCCTGTGATTAGAAGACCACTGTCATGCCTGGGCTTAACAATCCATCTCTAATGTGTGGAATTATTTTTACCCAAATCCTGAAAACAGTTGTCTAGCCATCTGTAGTGTTTGTAAAGAACCAGCAAATAGAGGTAGGGACCTTTACCATCTCAAATCTGTCTCCCTGTTATGTTATTTGTTGTGAGTTCTTGGAAAGTTTTGGGGAAAAATCAGAAGCTTCTGCAAAAAAAATAAAAAAAAGCAGTCCAGCAGCAGCTAATTATCTTCTTTCAGCTAGATCCCAGCAACTGCAATCTATACTGCCAACAGCTTTATCTATCAATGTTCTCAGTAATGTTCAGAGTTAGTCTTGCATACAATGTGATAAGGCAGGTTGACTCCTCCTATATCTTAAGCATTTTTGAGCACTTTAGCACTATCCCTGCTGCTGGGGGTAGATCTATATCCCAGAAGGGAAACAAGAAGATTATTAGTAGTTTCAAACAACAATTGACTGTTAAATAATCCTTTGTGAGAGGAAGCAAGTATGACAGCTGTCACCTAGTTACACAGAACTGGAGAATAAGCTAAAACACACCACAGCTGGATGTTTTATTGAGACATCTTATGTAGAGAACATGTGCTATTTGAGATTCTAGAATTCTAAGAAGCTGACTGAGATTTATTTACTTTATTAGTAGATAAGAAACTAGTCTGGAGCATATGGTACTGTATTGTCATGTAAGGTGGTGGATATCATCTGTCACAAACACCTGAACTACCCTGACTAGAGGTTGCACTAAACCAAACTTTTTCTCTATAACCAGATATTTAGATGTGTACTTTTCTGTGAACCAGCATTTCTATCCGTTACCTCCCTGCTGGCTCTTAACCCTTGGCTCTTGAATGACTTACTCTCTTTCTATTGGCCTAAAATTTTGGATGTCTTCCTTCTGTGTTTCTTAACTCCTGGCTATCAAATGACTACCTCTATAGGTCTGGACCACTGGGTACATAAGACCTAGGACTCTCATTTTGTACTTATAGGTTTAGTACACCTTTTTTAACCATTTAACTGACAATAATTTTTCTCTTCATATATTTGTTTTTTTATTTTTATTTTATTTAATTTCAAAAATATTTTTGTAAATATTAAAATATTATATTATGCTCACCTGCAGATTGGATCCCTCATCAAACACTGGTGGATACAGTGGGGCTGCGCAGTCGAATGTGATCTGCCCATGCCAGTTAAGTGGTTAATATCATTCCGCTGTTCGATTCTACTAATCAGTATCTTCTATACAAAGACCATAATTGCTGACAACCAGATAATGACTCTTGCAGCTTCCATTAGTCAACATAGCTGTTTGTTTTAATCTAACCATTCATTCATTCAATGTTATTCAACAATAATCTAAAGATAGCATATTCATAAATAAACCCATAAATGAACAATTGATAATATTGTTAGTTTGTTTTTACAGTACAGTTTTTATAGTTTGTGTTATGGTAAATGATTGGTAAAACCATTAATTGGCTACTGTAGTTGAAGGTATTATTGTGGAATACTAGTGATATACTAAGTCATACAAATATAAGATAATTTTAAAAATTGAATAAAATATTTTTATGCAAATATATAAATTAACTTGACATTAAAACTGGACTGTAGGTACAAAAAACAAGTCTATTAAATTCAAATATATAAAAGTACATATAACAGTCCATAAATGTATCAATCAATATATAAAAAGATGAATATCATATAAACATGACATGTTTAATTTAAAATATATTGACAATAAATGTTCCACTAATAGAAATTATATATACTGATATCTGAAGTGGATTGGAAAAATTATATAACTGAAAACAAACCAGTGCTTTGCTATCCTCTTGCAGGAATCATATTGAGCCTGAAGTGAAAACTGCAAGAATCTCAGCTGGTCAAAATCAGAAAATGTATCAGAGGAAAACAATTCTCCTGTCTCCATGATCTGGTTTTAAAACATATAGTGAGTTTTCAAAGTGTCATAAAATCCAAGTTTAAAACTCACAATATATAAAAAAATATTTGTCAGATACAGTATGATCATGTAAAAGACCAACTAATTAATTACCTAGGTCAATTCATAATATCTGTATGGCACTTTAAAATCAATTTAAAATTATTTATTTATATTTTTAGATAGTTAACATATATTTCATTCAATTATTGTCTTTCAATTATCTCTTATTTCCTACAAACCATTTTAGCTCTAACATTCTTATTTCACTCATATTTATTTTTAGGGTGAAGTCATCTCCCTTCATTTACTAGCTGTAGTGTGGCAGTATTTTTTTTTATTACATAAATAGTTTTTTATGCTGATGAGGTTTGTAATTTGTCAGCATGTCTGAAACTATTTACCATTAAATGCACATTAATGCTGGTCACATGGCTAATTTGCTGATTCATGAGTACAAGTTTCACACATTCAGTGGTTTATTTGTCTTCTCACCATTGTAGTGTGCTTGTGACATTGTTAATGACCAAATAATACTAGAAACATAGAAAACGACAAAAGGGACATTGAAAAAATAATAATAATACAGTACATAATGTACCGCAAGTGATATCATTTTGTCACATTCCAGTAGCTACAGTACTCCATTCCTTCTAACTGCAATCAGCAATATTCAACATAAGTAATTGATTAAAATATTAAAAGTTTATTGCAATTGCACCAGAAACATTTACTTGTTCCACTGTAGGAAAAAACGGATAAGTTCTCTGGTCTCCATGTTGTATATCCAGTAGTACACATTCCCAGCATGTGGATGACATTTTGCCTGTATTTGAATCTTCCCTGCTGTAAATGTTCAATTTTCTGGTGTCATTATAATCTGTAAAGTAGGGGTTATATTGTCTTGCAACTAGCAATGCAAAATCTGGTAATCAAACTATGTGGTAAAGACAGCATTCTTCATTCTGAGGGAACATTTGTATCTGAGCCCTGTGTGTCCCTTAAGGCAAGGGAGGCTAGCAAATATGAAATTATTTGTTGTAAGGCACTTTAACTGAGGGTTATAATTTCAATCACCATTTTAAAGGCTGATAGCAAGGTAGGCTAAAGAGTATCCACAAGAACAGCATCTGCAGTTGTTATACTCCCAAACCAGGTAATATCCTGTATATGGAGGGTGTGGTGAGAGCAGAGCATACACAGGGAATACCTGGGTGTTATACAAGGGTGGACTGGCCCATAGGTGTACAAGGAAACCCCTGGTGAGCCCCACTGCCTGAGGACCCACCTCCTCTTTTAGGGGTTTATAGTCTGTGCACTAAATTTATACATTGATGCTCTACTAGAGGTTAAGCAACATAATGGAGCAGGACCAACAATGAACTTGGAAACTTGGTTTGTTTCTATGGAAACTACCAAAAGATTAACTCTCTCAACAATAAAAGTGGGCAGTCCTGACACAACACTCTCCCCTACCTTTTAAAGGGGCACTGTCCTTTGCAGGCTGTCTATATCCTTTCTAATAGTTAGCCACACCTCCTCTGGTATCTGTCTGCACCCCTTTGATTGGGCCCTTACCTCTGCATTCCCCAGTGGGCCCTACATGCCCATGTCTGACACTGGTGTTATCTCTAGGTAAGTGGGCTAAACTTCTCTGGTACTCACTTCTTACTAAACTGATGGTTCATTCTGTATCTTTAGAAGACATGAGGTAAGAGCTTCCACCCCTACACACAATAATTACCATAACAATTTTTTGTAAACAAGTATACTTTTATTTATTTTTTAATTACACAACAGGGAATTCAGACCAAACCCTTGAGTTATATATATAAATAATTTTTCTTTTTCTTAAAATAAGAGTATAAAAGTTGTTCTTTTTGGCAATATGTGATACATAAATGTTGTGCATTGAAGAATGATTATACATGTTTCAGTTTGCTTTAAAAAATATGCTATGTTAATAATTAAAATGAATTCTATTAGTAACACTTAATTAGAACAAATTTCTGTAATACAGTATCACTGACTTTATCTAAAATATTATACTATTTTTTAGATTACCGATACCTGCAGCAGGCTAAAATTAACTCAATAAGATATCCTGATCACATTGGCAAACACAGGGGGGGTTTCTGGTTGCCTGGAAACCCATCTCCTCTTGGCAAGTAGCTCAAATTATAACAACAATAGCAATGGTATATAATATGAAGGTAGCTGCCAGGGAGAAGAGATAGACGCCTTTCCATGAGGTGGGAGAATGTGTGCTTAGAAAGTGCACTTCTGTTTACTACTGGTTCTATTATGTTTATTTATTTAGTATGGTATGTTTAACCTTTTCCTGACCACTTATCTTATTTATATTGTTTAAATATGTTTGATACTGCCTATACTATAGACAATCTATAGCGGTAAATAATAATACTCTATTCCACAGGTTCTCAAACTCGGTCCTCAGGACCCCACACAGTGCATGTTTTGCAGGTAACCCAGCAGGTGCACAGGTGTATTCATTACTCACTGGCACATTTTAAAAGGTCCACAGGTGGAGCTAATTATTTCACTTGTGATTCTGTGAGGTGACCTGCAAAACATGCACCGTGTGGGGTCCTGAGGACCTTGTTTGAGAACCTGTGTTCTATTCCATACAGTATCCATGTATGTATAAAAAGTACCAATGTTCAGGGTCGTTACTAGGTTATTCTACCGCTCCCCCAGACTCCTGCACTTGATCGGCAGAGTGGGAGATTATGGATTGCATTTGGAAACCCCCCTCTAGAAATCCTGCGTTTGCCACTGGATCATAAAATAGTATTGGACTACCTAAAGTATCTCATAAAGTTAGAACAATGAACATTTCTTTATAGTGGTAGTAGTGGAATTTGAATTTACATCTGTAGTGGAATTTGACATGGGTCTGTTTGTTCTAAAGAGCTCACTATTTACTCCAATATTATTATTTTTTTATTTTGTTGCAGACAAATATCTGTTTTTGTTTTTGTTTTATAGTTTTGTCTTAGTACCTGACCAAAGCTATCCTACTGTGTGGTGCTTATTAATTGTTTATATTCTAAGGTGCTATTATACTCTTGAGAGAGCTGTCTTCTGCACCTCGGCTAGGGTTCCTGTTAGAGATTTGCGACATGCACGTTTTGTGTTTTGGTTTTGGTTCTGGTTCCATGCTCGTGTTTTGGATCTGGATTGGTTTTGCCAAAACCACCCTTTCTTGTTTTGGTTTTGGTTTTGGATCTGGATGATTTTTAAAAAAACATAAAAACAGCTAAAATCACAGAATTTGGGGGTAATTTTTATCCTACAGTATTATTAACCTCAATAACTTTTATTTCAATTAATTTCCAGTCTATTCTGAACACCTCACAATATTGTTTTTTGTCCAAAAGGTTGCACCAAGGTGGCTGTATGACTAAGCTATGCGACACAAGAGTGCGGCACAAACACCTGGCCCATCTAGGAATGGCACTGCAGTGGCAGACAGGATGGCACTTAAAAAAACCTAGTCACCAAACAGCATGTCATGCAAAGAAGTAAAAGAGGTGCAATGAGGTAGCTGTATGGCTAAGCTAAGCGACACAAGTGTGCGGCACAAACACCTGGCAAATCTAGGGTTGGCACTGCAGTCCCACTGCAGGAATAGCGGATACCGAATCCACGTCTAACACCAACATAGCTGTCAAGGACTCAGTTATATGCTTTGCAACAGGATGACTGCTGTCATATTTCATCTTCATTGCCAAGTACTGTTGGACAGTTATTTGTTTAGTTGAAATAGTACAAGTGGTCTTCTGACTTCCCCTCTGGGATGACGATCGACTCCAAGCAGCAACAACAGCAGCGGCAGCAACAGTAGGAGGAAGTGGTTCTTTATCTTTCCCTATTTTATCCTCCAAATTTTTGTTCTCCATTATTTTTCTTGAGTTATATAACAAAAGCAGACAAACAATTTGGCAGTTGCTCAATCATACCTGGAGATAATTATATATCAGGTGCTGGAAGGGGGAGGGGTCACAGACAAACAACAGACAGAGAGGAGGGGGGTGCAAATCTCCACCCCTAAATTCCCTTCCACACACTGAAAATTACCTGTAATCATCCCTGAACCTATCTGGTAATAAAATTCAGAGAATTAGTCACAAATGTTTGCAAACACATGTTTAGCTGCTGGCCACGTCATGGCTTCTCCGATACAGCAGTCCTAACCTACATAATAGCAGTGCCCACATAGGGCCATGTAATTTGTCACAGTAGGCCTCATGATAAAGGCTATTACTAAAACACTTCCAGACAGAGAGCTAACTTACCCAGGAGCCACCCCCAGGATCTCCCATTGGCACTACAAGGAACAGCATGCCTTCCAAATGCTGCTCCCATTCAATGCCTCTTGCACACAAGCAGACAAACAATTTGGCAGTTGCTCAATCATACCTGGAGATAATTATATATCAGGTGCTGGAAGGGGGAGGGGTCACAGACAAACAACAGACAGAGAGGAGGGGGGTGCAAATCCACACCTCTAAATTCCCTTCCGCATGCTGAAAATTACCTGTAACCATCCCGGAACCTATCTGGTAATAAAATTAAGAGAATTAGTCACAAATGTTTGCAAACACATGTTTAGCTGCTGGCCACGTTACTGCTTCTCCGATACAGCAGTCCTAACCTACATAATAGCAGTGCCCACATAGGGCCATGAAATTTGTCACAGTAGGCCTCATGATAGAGGCATTGAATGGGAGCAGCATTTGGAAGGCAGCTCTGTTCCTTGTAGTGCCAATGGGAGATCATGGGGGTGGCTCCTGGTTAAGTTAGCTCTCTGTCTGGAAGTGTTTTAGTAAAAGCCTTTATCATGAGGCCTACTGTGACAAATGACATGGCCCTATGTGGGCACTGCTATTATGTAGGTTAGGACTGCTGTATCCGAGAAGCCGTGACGTGGCCAGCAGCTAAACATGTGTTTGCAAACATTTGTGACTAATTCTCTTAATTTTATTACCAGATAGGTTCAGGGATGGTTACAGGTAATTTTCAGCGTGCGGAAGGGAATTTAGGGGTGGGGATTTGCACCCCCCTCCTCTCTGTCTGTTGTTATATAACAAAATGCAGCAAAGGAGAGTGTACCTCTACACGACACTGGGCAAACCCTGTTAAAATTATTTGGATTCAATATTAATAACACCTTTATTTGGAGTAAATAATATACAGCACAGGACAGCACCATTGAATTTATATGGCTTTACCACTGGACTGGACTTATACAGCAGTACCACTGGACTGGACTTAAACTCAACGGTACCACTGGATTTATACAGCAGTACCACTGGCTTTATATGGCAGTACCACTGGACATATATGGTAGTATCACTGGAATTATATGGCAGTACCACTGGACATATATGGCAGTATCACTGGACATATACGGCAATATCACTGGAATTATATGGCAGTACCACTGGACATATACGGCAGTATCACTGGACTTATACAGCAGTATCACTGGACTGTATTTATACACCAGACCACAGGATTTATATGGCAGTACCACTGGAATTATACAGCAGTACCACTGGAATTATACGACAGTACCACTGGAATTATATGTCAGTACCACTGGATTTATACGGCAGTACCACTGGATTTATAGGCAGTACCATTGGACTGGATTCATATGCCAGTAACACTGGATTCATGCGTCAGTACCACTGGACATATATTGCAGTACAACGGGACTTATACGGCAGTATCACTGGATTTATATTGCAGTATTACTGGACTGGATTTATATGCCAGTACTACTGGACATAAATTGCAGTATCACTGGAATTATATGACAGTACCACTAGACATATACGGCAGTACCACTGGATTTATATAGCAGTACCACTGGACATACATGGCAGTATCACTGGAATTAAATGGCAGAACCAATGGACTTATATGAGTACCACTGGACTGGATTTATATTGCAGCACTACTGGACTGGATTTATACAGCAGTACCACTGGACTTATACTGCAGTACCACTGGACTGGATTTATACAGCAGTACCACTGGACATAAATGGCAGTATCACTGGAATTATATGTGTTAGGTTCCTGGTGCTCAGAACAAGGGAGATGTTATGAAGCGAGTCCAGAGCACCAGGACGGAATGCTGGGAAAGGGGAATGGAAAGGGAATAGCCCCTGGCGCCCTATCTCCGTTGTCTCACCCGTGCTGTCAGTACACTCTTGCGAGACTATGGTTGCTTGAGCCCATGGCAGCCGCGTTTGAAGGGCGGATTACGTCTGCCCAACTTCGATGCCCCCTCAGGTCTTAATGAGAGACAAAGAGTGAACCGAGACAGGGTGATAACAAGGGGCCCTCTGACTAAACAACAAGGCCAGGGGCTACTAACAAACCTAAAGCCAAAGTATGTGCGGCTTGCCGCCAAAGGAAAAGAACAACAAAGGAAATGCTGACCACACGCCGACAATACTTTTGTGTACCGGCGGTGACAGCATAAGCAGAACCCTCTGCAAAACACCAGTGACAGAAATGATAAGGGAATACAGCGGCCTAAGCCAACGGACGCGGCCGTGCCGCTACTCACGGAACCGGTACGAATACTGGCAAACGGACAGGAACTCCCAATGCTGCTGACACAGACTCTCAGAACTGGAGGACAGGCAGAATCCCAAACGACAGACCGGTGGACACCAAGAAGCCAGAAACTTGCACAGGCAAAGGTACTGGACCTCAGGACAGGAACGCCTCACGGCAGGACACGGGATCAGACATAGGAATCGACACAGGGACTGACACAGGAATCGACACAGGAAGCTCAGGAACTAGCAGGAACCAAGCTCAGAACTCAAGCAGACTGAAAACCCAGGAATATCACCAGCATCTGTGAATTGTAAACAGCCAGCATATAACAGAGAGGCCTAATTAATAATCCCATGCAGCTGCCTTGTTGCAAGATTCCAAACTGACCAGATGCAATTAGCAGCCAGGTGAGGCTGAACACAAGGGAACAAGCTGCAATTACACAGACTCACCAGCGGCAGCAGACAAGAGTATTCTAAAACAGAGCAACAGGAAATCCTGGCATGCAAGACAACTTTATAAACATAAAATAGGAATGAACCACTACCTGTGGTTCATAACAGTATCCCCTCCTTAAGGGTGAGCTCCGAGCACCCCATGACACCCACGGGGAACATAAACAGAAGTATAACATGAAATACAGAACAAAACTGCAAAACAGGAATGAGCCACAGCCGTGGTTCATAACATTACCCCCCCCTTGAGGAGGGGTCAAAAGACCCCAAAATTCAGACTATCCAGAACAAGGGATACAAAAAAAAAAAAACCTGACACACTGGTCTAACAGACAAGAAAACAAAAACAAGCTGTAGCAACAACTTGTAACAGTGCCCTCCCCTTGATGGTGGCCACTGGACACAAGACAAGGGGAAAAAACAAAAAAACTCTTTTTTTATCAAGGCAAGAGTCAAAAATTATTTCTTTTTCTTCTTCTTTTTACAAAGCTCTTTAGGTCTGACCAAGGTAATTCCCCACACATTGTCTGAACTGATGGTACCACCCAGCAAGGCTGCGTTCAAATCAGAGACAGGTCTCTTACCCTTGGGAGCTGAACTTTCTGGTAAAGTACTATTATTAGAAGAAGAAGTCAGAAAAGCACATCCTGCAGTCAAAACAACGGGCTGAGACTCTTGTGCTGAGTTTACAGTATTTGGTGGACTCTCAGTATATAAGACGGGTGACCTAGAGGAACCTGAACCAATTTCTTTGGAACCATATCTTTTAATAATTGCATCACTGCATGCTAGGGGATCCTGAAGAATGGGATCTTCAGCTTTCATTAGGCTGGTCGCCCACTCAAAAGGCTCTCCTCTAAAAGAATAAATCAGATAAAGCACAATGTTCTCTGAAGTGATGCCCAGAAATGGTCTAGACAACATAATAATGTAATAGTGTTTGTAAAGTGTCAAAAATTGGGCTAAGTCCCCATCAAAGATTATGGATGTTGAGATATCAGAG
The DNA here is from genome assembly GCF_028390025.1 of Pseudophryne corroboree. Classification (NCBI taxonomy): domain Eukaryota; kingdom Metazoa; phylum Chordata; class Amphibia; order Anura; family Myobatrachidae; genus Pseudophryne; species Pseudophryne corroboree. The sequence goes on from NC_086444.1 coordinate 923,651,871, forward strand.
TCAGGATCTGTTTCCTTCTCATCTGACTGACTGGAGTGCTTTGCTAGGACCTGGTCACTATTGACCTTACTCGAGGCTGAGACTCTCTGAACCCCACCCGGGGCAGTGACTTTCTGAACCCCACCCGGGGCAGTGACATTCTGAACCCCACCCGGGGCAGTGACTTTCTGAACCCCACCCGGGGCAGAGACTTCCGGGAACCCCGCCGGGGCAGTGGCCTCCGGGAACCCTGCTGGGGCAGTGGCCTCCGGGAACCCCGCTGGGGCAGTGGCCTCCGGGAACCCCGCTGGGGCAGTGGCCTCCGGGAACCCCGCTGGGGCAGTGGCCTCCGGGAACCCCGCTGGGGCCAGCACCTCGGATTCTTTTACTGGGACCGGGCCGTTGGCCTCCCTGACTGGGATCGGGCCATCGGCCTCCCTCTCTGAGTCGATAAATATCGAAAGTTCTCCCGGGACTATGACTTCCGGGACTTTTGCTGAAGCAATAACGTTCAGATCCTCCACTAATGCTATGCTTCTTAAGTTCTTTCCTGGGGAAGCGACTTCTAGACCCTTCTTTGGGGCTGCGTCTCTCGAGACCCCACTTGGGGATATTACTTCAAAGATCCCTTCTGGGGTTTTGCTTCTCGAGTTCCCTTCAAGAACTATGGTTTTAGAGACCCTTTCTTGGGTTGCGCTTTTCAAGTCCCTACCTGGGGTGACAGCTTCTGAGACCCCTTCCGGTATGGACACCTGAACTATAATATTTGATGTCCCTCTATAAGCTAGGGCATCGGGTACCGCTCCAGCACTCTGGGCATCGGGTACCGCTCCAGCACTCTGGGCATAGGGTACCGCTCCAGCACTCTGGGCATCGGGTACCGCTCCAGCACTCTGGGCATCGGGTACCGCTCCAGCACTCTGGGCATCGGGTACCGCTCCAGCACTCTGGGCATCAGGTACCGCACCAAGAACCTGAGCATCGGGCACCACTCCAGGACCCTGGGCTACGGGCACCACTCCAGGACCCTGGGCTACGGGCACCACTCCAGGACCCTGGGCTACGGGCACCACTCCAGGACCCTGGGCTACGGGCACCACTCCAGGACCCTGGGCTACAGGCACCACTCCAGGACCCTGGGCTACGGGCACCACTCCAGGGGCTTGCAACTCCACTTCCACAGGAACCTCAAGAGAGGAGAAAAACATTCTTTTTTGATTCCTGAATCTATAATGGGGCTCCCTTGCCCAAGGACCCCAATTATAGGACAGAGAACTTTTTAGTGTGGGTTGTGTGACAAGTACCTCTGCCACAGTAGAGACAGGAGTAGGTCTTGTATCCTGACTCAACTTGGCCAGAGGGCAAGACTCGTCACCACACTTTGGCTTGCGCAACTCACAGGTCTGCAGATAGTGGCCTAAACCCCCACAATATAGGCATAAGTTTAAGTTTCTGCGACGCAGACGCTCCTCTTCTGAGAGCCTGGGCCGCAGAAAACTTTTAAACCTTTTCTCTTCAATTAAACCAGGGGATTCTCTTGTCACCATACTGTGAACAAGAGTCTCTTTAGAGATAGATGTACTCTCAACGACTTCTGGCAAAATGAGCAAGATTTCAGTCAGAAGGTTTTGCAGTTGCTTTAGGGATTGCTGCAAAACTTCTAGTCGCTCTGGTCTCAAAGCACTGAATACAGAGTTCAGGGCTGCGAGAGATGCCTGCAGGGCTTGCATAGTAGACATAGGAGGATTTAGAACTAGACAGGACAAGACAAGACAAGACAAGGCAAGGCAAGGCAAGACTAAATTTTGCTTAACAAAACAAGACTTTTTTACTTTTTTTTTTTTAAACACCGGACTGGATTCTAAACACCGGACTGGATTCTAAACACTGGAATGGATTCTAAACACCGGACTGGATTCTAAACACCGGACTGGATTCTAAACACCGGACTGGATTCTAGACAAGACTGGATTCTAACACCGGACTGGATTCTAACACCGGACAGGATTCTAACACCGGACTGGATTCTAACACACTGAAATCTAGACAGGACTGGATTCTAGACTAGACACTGGACTGGGCCAAAAAAGAAAAAAAAGTTTTATTTCTTTTTTGTGGTAGGGCTGGTGATAATGTTAGGTTCCTGGTGCTCAGAACAAGGGAGATGTTATGAAGCGAGTCCAGAGCACCAGGACGGAATGCTGGGAAAGGGGAATGGAAAGAGAATAGCTCCTGGCGCCCTATCTCCGTTGTCTCACCCGTGCTGTCAGTACACTCTTGCGAGACTATGGTTGCTTGAGCCCATGGCAGCCGCGTTTGAAGGGCGGATTACGTCTGCCCAACTTCGATGCCCCCTCAGGTCTTAATGAGAGACAAAGAGTGAACCGAGACAGGGTGATAACAAGGGGCCCTCTGACTAAACAACAAGGCCAGGGGCTACTAACAAACCTAAAGCCAAAGTATGTGCGGCTTGCCGCCAAAGGAAAAGAACAACAAAGGAAATGCTGACCACACGCAGACAATACTTTTGTGTACCGGCGGTGACAGCATAAGCAGAACCCTCTGCAAAACACCAGTGACAGAAATGATAAGGGAATACAGCGGCCTAAGCCAACGGACGCGGCCGTGCCGCTACTCACGGAACCGGTACGAATACTGGCAAACGGACAGGAACTCCCAATGCTGCTGACACAGACTCTCAGAACTGGAGGACAGGCAGAATCCCAAACGACAGACCGGTGGACACCAAGAAGCCAGAAACTTGCACAGGCAAAGGTACTGGACCTCAGGACAGGAACGCCTCACGGCAGGACACGGGATCAGACATAGGAATCGACACAGGGACTGACACAGGAATCGACACAGGAAGCTCAGGAACTAGCAGGAACCAAGCTCAGAACTCAAGCAGACTGAAAACCCAGGAATATCACCAGCATCTGTGAATTGCAAACAGCCAGCATATAACAGAGAGGCCTAATTAATAATCCCATGCAGCTGCCTTGTTGCAAGATTCCAAACTGACCAGATGCAATTAGCAGCCAGGTGAGGCTGAACACAAGGGAACAAGCTGCAATTACACAGACTCACCAGCGGCAGCAGACAAGAGTATTCTAAAACAGAGCAACAGGAAATCCTGGCATGCAAGACAACTTTATAAACATAAAATAGGAATGAACCACTACCTGTGGTTCATAACAGTATCCCCTCCTTAAGGGTGAGCTCCGAGCACCCCATGACACCCACGGGGAACATAAACAGAAGTATAACATGAAATACAGAACAAAACTGCAAAACAGGAATGAGCCACAGCCGTGGTTCATAACAATATGGCAGTGCCACTGGACTTATATGGCAGTACCACTGGAGTGGACTTATATGACAGTACCACTGGACTGGATTTATACGGCAGTACCACTGGACTTATACGGCAGTATCACTGTAATTATATGGCAGTGCCATTGGATTTATACAGCAGTACCACTGGACATATATAGTTGTATCACTGGAATTAAATGGCAGTACCACTGGACTTATATGGCAGTATCACTTGACTGGATGTATGCAGCAATACAACTAGACATATATGGCAGTATTACTGGATTTATACGGCAGTACCTCTGGACACATACTGCAGCACCACTGGAATTATACGACATTACCACTGGAATTATATGGCAGTACCACTGAACTTATACGGCCGTACCACTGGATTTATAAGCAGTACCATTGGACTCGATTCATACGCCAGTACCACTGGATTCATGCGTCAGTACCACTGGACATATATGGCAGTACAACAGGATTTATACGGCAGTATCACTGGATTTATATGGCAGTATTACTGGACTGGATTTATATGCCAGTACTACTGGACATATACGGCAGTATCACTGGAATTATATGGCAGTACCACTGGACATTTACGGCAGTATCACTGGACTATATTTATATGGCAGTACCACTGGACATATACGGCAGTATCACTGGATTTATACGGCAGTACCACTGGACTGGATTTATACACCAGTACCACTGGATTTATATGGCAGTACCACTGGACATATACGGCAGTATCACTGAATTTATACGGCAGTACCACTGGACATATACGGCAGTATCACTGGAATTATATGGCAGTACCACTGGACATATACGGCAGGATCACTGGATGTTTACGGCAGTACCGCTAGATATATATGGCAGTATCACTGGACACATACGGCAGTATCACTGGACTTATATGGCAGTACCACTGGACTTATACAGCAGCACAGGGACACCACCACTGGACTGATGTAGCACAACACAGTACCACTGGACTGGACTTATACAGCAGCACTGGACATATGGCAGCAGAGGACACCACCACTGTGACTGGACTGATGCAGCAAAAGACACTACCACTGTACTGATGCAGGACAACACAGCACCACTGCACTAGACTTATAAAGCTACACTGGACATATGGCAGCAGAGAACACCACCACTGTGACTATACTGATGCAGCATAAGACACTACACTGGACTGAGCAGCACAATTCAGCACTGGAATCACCACCCCACTTTCCCTCCACAGACACTGAGGATGGAGACACGACCTCTCGCTACACTCTCCACTGCCGGAGTGAAAATGGTGGTGACGCGTGGATCCTTATATGGAATCCAAACCCCACGAAAATCCGACAGCGGGATGATGACGTTTTGCCTCGTTCTGGTTTCTGAGTCCGGCGAAAAAAAATCAAGCCGGGCTCATATCCAGGCTCGGGTAGTGAAGTTCGGAGGGGTTCGGTTCTCAAGGAACCGAACCCGCTCATCTCTAGTTCCTGTTAGTAATAGCTTACTGCCTTAGTAAATTACTGTTAGATAAGTAGGGAACCATTAAGTATAAAAGCATGGTGTTGTAACTTTGTCCAAATAACATGAAAGGTTTGTTATCAGTCTGCTTTACAGAGAATTATTTCTTTATGATTTACCATCTTAGTAGCCAGTTGACTTCTGTCTATTCCTCTTTAACAGAGTTTATAATGTCTATTGCTTGCTGTGAACAAGAAACGTAATATGTAATATGGGATCTATTAAATAAGCCTTGGAGAGAGATGAAGTGGATGTAGATAAAGTACTAGCCAATCAGCTCCTAACTGCCATGTTACAGGTTGTGTTTAAAAAATGACAGGATTTGGTTGGCTGACATTATCTCTGTCCAATTTATCTCTCTCCATGGCTTAGTAAGTAAATAGACCTCACAGTATGCAAGTACACAAATCTTAGGTGATTGTTTTCAGTCACAGCTGAATTACCTTTCACATTGGACAGACCTCAACCAGGGCCGGTTCTAGACCTTGTGGCACCCAGTGCAAAAATCTCCTTTGGTGAGCCACCCACAGAATTGTACAGATTTACAACACCCTGCACAGCAGAGTCTGTCAGTCACATTACACCACACAGTAGTGTCCGTCAGGCACATTGCATCACACAGTATTGTCCGTCAGTCACATTACACCACCAGGTGTGCCTCCAGTAGTTATGCCCCCTGTAGATGTGCCCCCAGTATATTTGCCCCAGTAGATGTGCCCCCTGTAGATGTGCCCCCAGTAGATGTGCCCCCAGTATATGTTCCCCTGTAGATGTGCCCCCAGTAGATGTGCTGCCTGTAGATGTTCCCCCCATGTAGATGTGCCTCTGTAGATTTGCTCCCAGTAGATTTTCTCCCAGTAGATTTGCCCCAGTAGATTTCACCCCCAGTAGATGTGCCCCCTGTAGATATGCTACCAGTAGATTTGCTACCAGTAGATTTGCCCCAGTAGATTTTTCCCCAGTAGATATGACCCATGTAGATTTTCCCCCAGTAGATGTGCCACCTGTAGATTTGCCCCAGTAGATTTGCCCTCTGTAGATCTGTCCCCAGTCAATTTGCCCCAGTAGATGTGCCCCTGTAGATTTGCCCCAGTAGATTTTCCCCTCTAGATTTCCCCCAGTAAATGTGCCCCCTGTAGATTTGCCCCCAGTATATGTGCCCCCAGTAGATTTGCTCCAGTAGATGTGCCCCCTGTAGATTTGTCCCAGTAGATGTGCCCCCAATAGATTTGCCCCCAGTAGATTTGCCCCCAGTAGATGTGCCCCCTGTAGATTTGCCCCCAGTAGATTTGCCCCCAGTAGATGCTTACACACACACACACACACACACACACAAACACACACACACAAACACACACACACACACACACACACACAAAACAACACAATACTTACCAAGCCCCGCTCCTGCTTCCTGACTGCTGCCCTCCATCTCTGGCTGCCTGCTCCTCGGATCTAAGGGAGAGACATTGTGATGTCTCTCCCACAGTGCCACACAGACACTAGAGGTCAATTAGGACCTCTAGCGTCTGACAATGGTGCCTGCTGCAGCTGGGGACTGTGGGATGTGGGGGGCAGGCGCCTGTGTGGTGACTGTGGCCAAGCCAGCAGGCCACAGTGCCCAGGGCACAGGCCCGGTTTGCCCACGCCTAGAACCACTCCTGACCTCAGCACTCAGCAATATTATGAGATCTGTGTATTACTGTGTTGAATATTGCCTGCAGTCTATAAATACAAAACTATACCTCCTAGAATGCATCCAGAAGATTCCAGCCACATCCAGATCTTGGAGAGGGAGCAAAAGAGGCCGTCTACTGCATAATGCCTGGGATTGACACTTCTAGCACTATAAGTATCTACAAAGTTACCAGAAGGTCACATCCACCTCCAGAAAAAAATTGCACAGGACAAAAAATAGACCAAGAAGCCCAAAATTGGAGATAACAGGGAAATTGTGTGTTGTGGAGGAATGAACTAGTGTGATGGATGGATGGATGGATGGATGGATGGATGGATGGATGGATGGATGGATGGATGGATGGATGGATGCTGACAGTCACTCATGTAGGCTTGGGATCATTGAGAATTTTCCAACAGAGAATTGCTGAGAATCAATATCGGTTTAATGTAGCGGAACAAGAACAAAATTAGCAGCTAAAGTTCTAAAGGAAAAGACCTTGGAGTTACTAACCAGTCCCAAACCAGACTAATATGGAGACAGAGAAGTTCACAGTTTATTTTGCCTCATACTTAGTTGATGAAAGGGAATCAAGTAAGAACTGAAGTTGCACACATTTGCTCTAAGTTCAGTTGTAATGTGAATATCTCTGACCTGGACACTGAAATTGTTATTGAGAGGTTATTGTGCTGTTTCAAAAGAAGTAATCAAATCCTATGTGGTTAAAATTTACCTGATGGAAGACATAGGGGCAGGTGTATTAAGCCTTTAGAAGTGATAAAACAGTGATAAAGAAGTTATAAGGGCAAGGTGATCACGCACCAGCCAATCATTTGGGGTTTGAAAAATTACAGGAGCTGATTAGCTGGTGCATGATCTCCTTCCACTTATAACTTCTTTATCACTTCTCCAGGCTTAATACATCTGCCCCACAGTGTGCTGGGACCATAAGGAGTACAGTATATTGTTTGACACAAGAGACTGTCTATTTTGTATGAGAAATTAATTTCTGTGAATCGTGTTGACCATCTGCGAGAGATAGCAAGTTGCCTAACCTTACATTTGCTGAAAGAGATATGTTTGTTCTACGGGGAGTTAATTTCTGTGCAGCACATTCCTCTTTGCAAATCTACTTATCCAAGTTATTTATGCTTTACTTTGCCAATGGACCACACTATAGGAAAAGAACTCAGCTTCTGCTTTAACCAATGTATTACAGTCTAAAGCATGGGCTCCCTATATAATTGCATTAAAATGAGATTTGGATTGATTTGTCAAACTTGCTGGCAAATGCTTATTTGCCTTATTATACAGTGAGTCTGTTATCATTACTTATTGATTAATGTGATGTTTTGAATATTAGTAACCTATTACCGAGATTGCTGATATTGAATCGTTATTTATAATCTGTTATTGACCATTTGTGTATTAGAATTTTTTTATTATTGTTGTATTGTAAGTCTGCAATTAATCTGCTGCAGGGTCAAAACCTCACTCTACGGCAGGGGTGGGGAACCTCTGGCCCGCGGGCCGTATACGGCCTGCGAAGCCGTTTGGTCCGGCCCACCAGCTTGTGACAGTGAGACACGCTGCCACTCAGTCCGGCGACAGCGTGTCTCAGCTGTCAGAACAGGGAGGAGAGCGCGGCTGTCAGGTGGGAGCGGTGGCGTGTAGTACTTCAAACCAGCCGCCGGTCCGTGAGCCAATCAGAGCTCGCGGACCGGCAGCTAATCAGTAGCCGCGGCTGCCGGTCCGAGAGCTCTGATTGGCTCTTGAACCGGCGGCTGGTTTAAAGTACTACACGGCGCCGCTCCCACCCGACAGCCGCGCTCTCCTCCGTGTCCCACGGTAAGCAGGACGGAGGGGAGGGGGGAGGGGGGAGGGCATCTGTATACCTGGCACTGTGGGGGCATTTGTATACCTGGCACTGTGGGGGCATCTGTACACCTGGCACTGTGGGGGGCATTTGTATACCTGGCACTGTGGGGGCATTTGTATACCTGGCACTGTGGGGGCATCTGTATAACTGGCACTGTGAGGGGCATTTGTATACCTGGCACTGTGGGGGCATCTGTATACCTGGCACTGTGGGGGCATCTGTATACCTGGCACTGTGGGGGGCATTTGTATACCTGGCACTGTGGGGGCATCTGTATAACTGGCACTGTGAGGGGAATTTGTATACCTCGCACTGTGGGGGCATCTGTATACCTGGCACTGTGGGGACATCTGTATACCTGGCACTGTGGGGGCATCTGTATACCTGGCACTGTGAGGGGCATTTGTATACCTGGCACTGTGAGGGGCATTTGTATACCTGGCACTGTGGGGACATTTGTATACCTGGCACTGTGGGGGCAATTGTGGATCTGGCACCACACTATTGGGGGCATATGTGTATTACGTCCCATTTTAACTGGCCACACCCATTTTTTGATGCGTGCGCGTCTCCGGCGCGCACACACAGTACCTCTAAGGGGCAGACCTACTGGGGGCAGGGTAATTTTTTACGTTGAGAATTTTTGTATGGCCCCCGAAGGATTTTATAAATATCCAAATGGTCCTCAGTAGAAAAAAGGTTCCCCACCCCTGCTCTACGGGGTGGTATCGGGATCCCAGCGCTTGGGATACCAGTGGTCAGAATATCAACATTGGCATCCCGATGCACAGGATCCTGACACCTGGTAGGTAAGTAGTTTAATCTTAACTTCCTACCTCCATAACCATAACTCTCCCTACCCTCAGCCTAATACTAAACCTGGTGGTGCCTAACCCTAATCATCCCGCCCTGCAGCCTAACTCTAAACCTAACCCCCACTTCTTGGTGCCTAAACCTAACCCTCCCTCCCCGCAACCTAACCCTAACCTTCCTGCCCGCAACCTAACCCTAACCTTCCTGCCCGCAGCCTAACAATAGTCCTCCCCCCCCCCACAGCCTAAACCTAATCTCTCCCTTCTGCAGTCTGACCGTACCTTCCTTGGCATACTTACAATCGGGATGCTGGCAGTTGGGATTCTGGTGCCGGCATTGTTATCCATGTAAAATCCTGGCATCTGTCTACTGGCCAGTGTTGGGATTCTAGCATCAGTATTCCAACTACCAACATGCTGAATGCAGGTATGCTGACCGGACCCCCACTCTACAGGCAAAGAAAATAGGGATACGGTTTTTAGGTCAACACTACTTAGGTTAACAGTCATTAGGCTGACCACTGTTGATTGACATGCATTAGGTTGACAGGGCCACTATGTCGACATGGTCATTAGGTCAACATGTACTAGATCGACAGTTCAATAGGTCGACATACGTTTTTCAAATTTTTTATTTTTGGACTTTTTCATGCTTTACAATCCATGTGGACCATGATTGAGAATAGTAACCTGTGCCGAGCGCAGCAGTAGCAGAGTGAGGCACCTTGCCCGAAGCATGGCGAGCTAAGAAAACAACACCAAACAAAGTAAAAAAAACCTGTTGTCGACCTTTTGACCTGTCGACCTAGTACCTGTCTACCTAATGACCATGTAGATCTAGTGACCCTGTCGACCTAATGCATGTCGACCAATAGTGGTTGACCTAATAACTGTCGACCTAAGTTGTGTCGACCCATACCCAAGAAAATAAACCCACTAGTTTATGCAGTCTTAAACCTGTGTCACTTGCTTCCCTTGCATGTAACTAAGAAACCCTTGCCTCTGTAACATAACACCAGACTGTATAATCCTACCTTATACTGCATCTGTGGGTGCCCATAGTCTGCCGCATTGTACTTCTCCAGTTATCAGTCACAGAGAGTTTTTTCTCAGAACCTCCTCCTTTACCACAGTAACTCAATTAGTCCTTTCCATCATCCTCTATTTATCACAGGCAGCAGCCACAGATCCTCTGCCTCACAACTACCTCTCACCAACTCCCACTCTAACCACTCTCTTGGCTTTAAAATGCTAAGAAACACAGGGATTGATTTGCAGATGTACGTAAACCCCGATGGTTACCTTAAGTTGCCAGTGAAGGGTTTCAGTAATGTGCAAATATGAAACATTCCTGATTGGGATGAATCAAAGCCTCTCTGTCCTTGCTGGTACCCCACTTTTGGATATCGGTAAAAAAATTCTATGATTACCTAACCTAGTAATACGAATCTTATCTGTTGTTCAATTAATACATTGAACACACCTCACAGTCCCAATAGCAGGGGAATAAGATGAAGACATGATAACCCATTTGTCCTGCAAATAGACTAGACAAAGATGTTACAGTATTACTGCTTAATGAATAGACCCCCTTAATAAGCTTGCATGATAGAGTTTTAGAAATATTTATGGTATGTTTCAGCTATTCCTAAAAATATAAAGCAGAATTTCTAGAATATTTCTCCCTGTGTTTCCGATAGATGGCAAATATCACACCTGTCACCCAGACTGCTTCTAAATACTATATGTGCATCCATCTACAAATGTCTTACTCAGTGGAACTGGTAGGTCAAAGTTAATATGTACAGTTTCTGCTAATAAAAAGTAAGTTACTTTTACTAAATTACACACTGTAGTTACAAAGCTAGAAGAACAGAACAGGTCTATTAAGTTCAAACTTTTATAAACATTGTTTTGATACATGAAGCACTATAGGACACACTCTAAAGGACAACTTTGTTTGTGTTTTTGACTTATAAAGTGACAGTAGTATATATGACTATGTCACTAATTTATTCCTGAAATCGGCACTGAATTTTGGAGTATAGGGGATGGGTTAGAAGCCCTGATTATACATATATATATTATAATTCACTCTTTTTTACCACATATTTATAGTACTTAATAGGTTTGTACTAATGAAAAGTGAAATTTAATTACACCAATTAGCACTGCACATCAGACATTGGATGCATCATCAATTAGAAAGCCCCTAATGATTATGTTAGCACAATTTACTGTTATAATTAAATATCTAAATGCAGCACAAATGGAAAATTATGATTACAAAACTAAAAAAAAATGCATTAACATAGCATATTATTAGTAATATAGTTGCCTCTGAATAAAGTGTTTTAGTCTCAAATGAAATGAATGGGACAGTACAAATATTTTGAATATGCTCTGCATTTTAATGCTCAGTTTTAATTAAAAGGCTGACATTGACAACATTATACTGAACTTGCTTTATAAAGATTACGATGCATACAGAAAAATATATTGTCAGAAAAAAATAAAATACAATAAAATAGGTGATCAATATAGTTTGCTTAGTTAGGAGAAGGTATGTGATTTTGGTATCCATATGATAGATCGAAGATCGAAAATGTATTGGTCGACGGTTAGTAGGTCGATGCCATATGGTCGACATGCATTAGGTTGACAGGTACAAAAGGTCAACAGTGCTTAAAGTCGACAGGTTAAATAAGGTCGACATTGTGATTGTCTACATGCAAATGGTCGACAAATGTTTTTCACATGTTCTCTCAACATTTGCTTGTCTTATTAGTCACATGGACATCTATTGGGAATAGTTAACCTGTGGCAAACAAAGCGGACATGATTTTAACCCTTCCCTCTTTGTCTGAATATTGTGATATCTTATTTTTAGCGCTAAATCTGAAATAGAAATAGGGCATTGCACCATAGACTTCATGCTTAATATTTCTTGAAACATTAACTATTTACATGTAATTTTTTTTACTTTGTAAAATATTAATACTTGTCCAGACAAAGGGGCAGAGCAGTGTTGAATTCAATTCAATGGTTGCACACAAGTACAGACAATGCGTTAAATGCATTAAATGCGTTAAATGCATATTGGCACAGTTGCAATGGGGCTTATTCATGTAGATGAAATCTACACAAAATTGAGTTATGCAGACCTGGAAATAAGCAAATATATGTATTTTTATGGTGTATATTTACAGCTAGTATCAAGTATATGCATGTACACTGATTGAGATGTTGATTAGTGGCATTGCAGATACAGATATTGCCATGTCTACAAATGCATAGATTTCTGTATATAGGGGGTAATTCCGAGTTGATCGCTTGCTAGCTGCTTTTAGCAGCAGTGCAAACGCTAAGCCACCGCCCTCTGGGAGTGTATCTAAGCTTAGCAGAAGTGCGAACGAAAGGTTAGCAGAACAGTGCTGAAATTTTTTCAAGCAGATTCAGAGTAGCTGCAGACCTACTCCTTCCTTGCGATCAGTTCAGTCTGTTTAGTTCCTGCTTTGACGTCACAAACACGCCCTGCGTTCGGCCAGCCACTCCCCCATTTCCCCAGGCACACCTGCGTTTTTACCCAACACGCCTGCGTTTTTTAGCACACTCCCGGAAAACGGTCAGTTACCACCCAGAAACACCCACTTCCTGTCAATCACTCACCGATCAACAGAGCAACGGAAAAGAGTCGCTCGACCTTGTGTGAAACTGCATATTTTTTTGTGAAAGTACATCAAGCGTGCCCAATACGGACTGTACGCATGTGCAGAAATGCCAATTTTTAGCCAGATCGCTGCGCTGCGAACAACGGTAGCTAGCGATCAACTCGGAATGAACCCCATAGCACAGTGTTTTGAGCAATTTAAGCCCAATTTCAGACCAAAAGGCTGTTTGTTGGTTAAATAAATGCCTTCTACAAAATTAGTTATTTATACTTTATGTTAGAATATAAAAATAATTAAAAACATATTTTACTTGATATTACTAAATCAAATGGGGAATAATATTAAAAATGTCACAGTGTGGCTATGCATAATCACTATGTTTTCTTCTTTATTTATAATCATAAACAACATTCCAGTTTTACAAAATGACCTTTTAATTAGTCATTACCACCTAGTAAGAGGCACTTCAGGAAATGCTAAAGCTGTGAAAACACAATAAGACAAAATGTCCAGACTTTTTGTACACATCATATTCTGTAGTTTACTGTAATAAAGTGGTGATTACAGCTTATTATGAGGACACCTTAGAATTATTACACATTGATTTATTAGCTTCATAACAAAGTCTGAATTACAAAATACCCATATGCTTTGGCACTAGCCTTGGGTTCTGGGAGTGGTAAAAAATTTAGGGGTTCATGTCAAGTTGGATGTACAGTACAGTATGTTCAACTCAGAAGCACAATGTACACTTTTGTCAGTGTAGCATATGTCCTGTAAAATGATGTATCTCTGAGTGTATGTGCAGACTGAGAAATAACACCCACTGGTATCCTGATCGTATTCTCCCCATTGACATACTGAGATGTATCTCCCTATTAGCAGACTAAGGCGCATATTCATTATCCTTGAATTGTCACAATTTATACACTCCCCATACTATAGTATGGGTAGGGCTTAAAGTGGTCTTGGAGAGGTGATGAAACTCATTTACCTCACCACCTTCCCCCATTAGGCGACAGTTAAAGTGCCTG